>NW_027308250.1:0-143284 GCF_047496885.1 Scyliorhinus torazame
TAACCCAGTAACCCCATCTAACCTTTTTGGGCACTATGAACAATCTAGCATGGCCAATCCACCTAACCTGCCACATCTTTGAACTGTGGGAGGAAACCGGAGCACCCGGAGGAAACCCACGCAGACACGGGGAGAACGTGCAGACTCCGCACAGACTGTGACCCAAGCAGGAATCGAACCTGGGGACCCTGGAGCTGTGAACCAACAGTGCTAACCACTGTGCTACCGTGCACGCATCCCAGGGAGCGTCCACGATAGTTACATCCTGGGGCAGTCGGTCATCCCTGGCCTTTCGAGGACCACCCCAGGTTGTGCGGCTTGCTCTATTGGGATAGGGGGTATCCGCTGAGGACCTGGCTAATGACAGCAGGACGGGGACCGAAGAGGAGACCCACTACAACAAGGCCCATGTGGCCCACCTTGGCTGTGATTGAGCGGTGCATTGGTCTCCAAGATGTGGTTCCGATGCCTCGACCACTCCAGTGGTGCACCGGAGGGTCGCACCTTTTGAGGTGGTCTGCTGTGCCCTCCACAACCTCGAACAGCAGCCGGAAGACACGATGTAGATTGGTGATGAGGAACATGTGACCACCTCTGAGGAGGATGATGAGGTAGCGCCGGACCGGCAGGGGCTGGAGGACGAGCCCAGGGAGGAATTGGAGGACCAGCTGGAGACTGCAGAACAGCCGGCAGCGCCAATTGTCCAGCAAGCCCGGAGGATGAGAGAGGCCCCTCATACTCATCCGATTCACTTTAAATATGGCCTGCTCCATCACTGCTACTTTACCCATATCCCCCCCCCCCCCCCCCCCCCCGCCCCCCCCCCCCCCCCCCCCCCCCCCCCACCTCATCTCCCACCCTCCCAGGGTGTTACAATCACTCCATGGTGCTGGTACTGTGTCGGCACTGTCTGTGGGTCGAGGGCAAGGCAGGGGGTGATAATAGCCCGCAGAGAGGTGACCGCCCAGTGCTCCTCAATCTATGCCAGTCTGACCCCTGCCTGTCTGCTGAGTGCTCGCTCACACCCATCACCTGCCGGTGGTGTGCCAGGGGAAGGGGGAATGCTTGGAGTCTGCCTCCACCTGATGTGCATCAACAGCATTGTGGTGCTCACCAGATTGTGTCCCAGAAGCTTGACCACTAGCATTTCCCACCGAGGTACGTATATCTGCGCCGGTGGAGGGTGGGGATGACAGCTGTGATGCCTCATATACATAGATACCGAGAAAATTGGAGCAAGAGGAGGCCTTTTGGCCGTTCTAGCCTGCTCCGCAATTCATCACGATGATGGCTGATCATGCAACTCAATAGCCTAATCCTGCTTTCTCTCCTTTGATTCCATTCTCACCAAGTGCTATATCCAGCCGCCAGCCTCTGCATGGGTGACCGATCTGTCCTCTGCCACCCCAGTCACCTCCAGAGCCTATTCCTCGAAGGTGGTGAGGATTCTTAAATCCAACACATCACCGCCATACTGGGCCCTTTCCCGGAGATTCTACGACTGTTTTTCCTGAGGAGACACAGAGAGAGCATCGTTCACCACACGCGTGGTTCACAGTGGTGGGGGGTGGGGAGCTATGAAGGAACAGTTGGAGGGGGATGAAGGAAGGGCTGGGCGGGTTGAAGGGAGAGTGTGGGGGGGGGGCGGGGGGGGGGCGGGAAGAGAGGGTTAGGGGTCGCATGGAGAGTTGGTGGGGTAGATGCTCGCATGGAGTTGAAAAGATCTCAGACAGGGGAGGGTGATGGGGGGCGTGGAGGGGTTGGTGTCTGCCCACTCGTGCTGGGAGGTCTTGTTGACCTTTTTCAGGCATTAGTGCCCAGTCCTCCTGGTCACACTCCCGGCGCTCACAGCCATCGCCACCGGGTCCCTAACAGCACTGGCTGCCTTGTGGCTGATCCTGTGGATGCATGGGGGCATGCAGGACATGTCTCCTGGCCTCCACAGAGTACAGGAACCTCCCCAAATCTGCATCCCCGAAACTTGGGGCCGGTCTCCTGGCCGCCATTGTTGCGAGCTGGCTGGGGTTGGCTGAGCAAGTGCTGCTTCAGTGCTGCTCGACCTCGTTAGCGGGGGGCTGGCGAGCGTGGTGCCGGCAAA
Organism: Scyliorhinus torazame; assembly: GCF_047496885.1. Classification (NCBI taxonomy): domain Eukaryota; kingdom Metazoa; phylum Chordata; class Chondrichthyes; order Carcharhiniformes; family Scyliorhinidae; genus Scyliorhinus; species Scyliorhinus torazame. The sequence goes on from NW_027308250.1 coordinate 2,099, forward strand.
TTGGCTGGCTAGCCTTCAATTGTGGCGAGAAGCCCACGGGGCCTCGTTAAGTGGACCAAGTGATGTTGAATAGTGTTGCCGGCCTCGCAGCCCGATGCTGAACCTGTGGAAGAGGTCATCTCTGAGCTGATGGAGATGTTAGGCAGCAGCCAAAACGTTCAGAGGAAGATGTCAGCTTCACTCCAGCAGATCCATAGCCACTTGGAGCAGTCCCAGTAGCTGCGGGTGCAAGAGAACACCTCCGAGGATAGCTCCATAATAGTCCCGTCACAACTGCCACCCACCCTCCACAACAGCAGAGACACTCACCTCGATGGGTGAAAGTGGTGGACAAGCTTCTGGGGCACATTCTGATGAGCCGCACACAGTTGCAGATCCACATCAGGTGGAGGCACGAGCATCCAGGGGAGTCAGCAGTCAGATTTGCTGGATCCCAGGACCCAGCTGGGTCCCAGTCAGATGCTGAGCTTCTGGACCAGGTCTACCCGGAGCTGAGAGGGTGCAGCCGTGAGATTCAGAGGGGCATGTCAGTGACCCTCCAGCAGGTCCACAGCCAATTGGAGGAGTCGCAAAGGCTCGCAAGGGATTTTGTCGGCAATGCGTGGCACCCAGGCCAACACTGCTAGGTTGGTGACTGCAGTGGAGAGCCTGGTGCACGACATTGGCACCATGAGTGAAAGTGTCCAAGGCATCGCACATTTAGTGATGGCCATGGCTGATGGTCTCGGCACAATGTCCTCCTCACTGGGGGGATATCACCCAGTACACGGCTGACCGCTCTCAGATGGGCATGGCCGAGGTTCTGCAGAGCTTGTCCCAGTTACTGAGGAGCATTGCCGAGGGCATTGACACGCTTGTGCGGACCATGGGGAACCGCCAGGGCTGGCAGAGCCAGATGACGCAGAACCAGCTGCCCCTCCATCCCAAGGTGAACCCCATGGCCCTGTGGGCACCGAGGAGGAGTGAGACCCTGTGCGTCTCAGAGGGTCCGCCACAAGGCAGCCAGCCGGCTGCCTCCACCTCAGATGGGCCAAGCCCATTGAGGATCACTGAAGGCACCGGGGTGGGGGGGTAGGTAGGGGGTGAGGAGGCTGGGGGTTGGGAAGTGGGCAGCACCATCAGGAGGGTGAGGAATTGTAAAACACAATAAGCATTTTGTGCACAGTTAGTATGATACTTCTGCCACTTTCTTCCGCAATGCAGGCTGACCTCCGAATCCTTGGCCCATCTCTCCAGGCATCTCCCCCTCCATAATGCGGGCTGACCTCTGAACCATTGGCCCATCTCTCCAGGCATCTCCCCATCCCCGTGGCAATCACCCACCCTCCGCCCGTTAGATGTGTCTCCGGAGCTGTGTCTCATCCCCTGGATGTTCGGATGCTGGTGTTGTCTCCCACAGTGTTCAAAAACAATGTCCAGGCGTCAAGGTGTGATTGTGATGCTAGGCAATGACTCCCACACGATTCATGGCCCGCCTACCCACGGGAATCCATTTGGGTTGTGTTAAGTGCTCACTTAAATACGACTGCCAATTCACTATTAGCCTTCTTGCGTGGGTCTCACCCCCACAACCCAAAGATGTGCAGGATGGGTGAATTGACAATGGTAAATAGCCCTTAATTGTAAAAAAAAAACAATAGCCTCCAGCTGCAAGGACAGAGGCCTTGGCAGTCAGTGGAGTTATGGGTGGTCGGTGGGGCAGACAGGCAGGGACAAGGAACGGATTCACATGACCCAGGAGTTGGCATGGTGGTACCGTGCGTGGCGGCCCCCTGGTTGCCCAGCACTTCCCCCTCCACCCTCCCATAATGGCCCTACCCTGCAGAGGGTCCCCCGCCCCAGCTGTGGGTCCCCCACCCACCGCGAAGCAGTGGGGTGGCAATCTGAGTGCCTCCGGGTTGTTTGCCTGTGAGAAAAGATGGCTACTCACCTCCACGGCTCCCGACAGAAGCCCTTCCGCCAGGTTCACGTTTTTCAAAAGGAGTTTTAATCGGCCACTTGCTGGGGGGTGCGCTGAATGATGAGAGGCCATTGGATATGATCTGGCTCCCGTTACTGGCATGGAAATAGGGGCTGGGAATCTCCGAAATCCCGGCCAAGTGTTGACGCCGGCGTGAACACCGGAGTGGCGCAAGCTGGCGTGAACAGGCCTCCTGGCCCAGCAATTCACTGCTGTTCAGCGGGCTAGCACGGCGCCGGAGAGCTGCACGTTGCTCCGGCGCCGAAAGGCGGTCCTGCACGGCCGGCGCAGTTCCACGCATGCGCGCGCCGGCCGGCGTGGGTCCGCGCATGTATGCGACGCCCGTCTCCATGACGACCCCTGCACAACATGGCGGAGGCCGACAGGGGCCTGGTGCGTAGGAACATAGGTACCCCCTGGAATGAGCGCACCCGCCAATTGGTAGCCCCCAACGCGGGTCTGGCCACCGTGGAGGCTCCCTCCGCCGTTGGATCCCCCCTGTCCCCCTACCAGGACGGCCCCCACAGCCAGAACGGGTGGGACCACATGTGAACATGCCGGCGGGATTCGGCGGGCAATCGGCCCGTCGAGCATGGAGAATCGTTGCGGGGGCCGCTTTCAATGGCCCCCGACCGGCGCCGCCTCGGCCGTGTGCGCGCAACTGGCGGGTCCGTGGAGAATCGCAGAAGCGCGTCTCGCCAGGGGCGTCATTCTCCGACCCCCCAGCGGGTCGGAGAATGGCCGTTGGCCGCCGCGAATCCCGCCCCCGCTGGTTGCCGAAGTCTCCGGCACCGGATATTCGGCGGGGGCGGGAATCGGGCCCCGCCGGTTGGCGGGCCCCCCCCCCCGCTGGATTCTCCAGCCCAGGTGGGCTGAAGTCCCGCCGATAAATTGCCTGTCCCGCCGGCGTGGATTAAACCACCTTTTGTACGGCGGGACAAGGCGGCGTGGGCTGGCTCCGGGGTCCTGGGGGGGGGCGTGGGGCGATCTGACCCCGGGGGTGCCCCCGCGGTGGCGCGGGCGGGCCTGTGCCGTGGGAGCACTCTTTCCCTTCCGCCTCCGCCACGGTCTCCACCATGGCGGAGGCGGAAGAGACTCCCTCCACTGCGCATGCGCGGGAAACTGTCAGCGGCCGCTGACACTCCCGCGCATGCGCCGCCCCGAGATGTCATTTCCGCGCCAGCTGGCGGGGCAACAAAGGCCGTTTCCGCCAGCTGGTGGGGCGGAAATTCCTCCGGCGTCGGCCTAGCCCCTCAATGTTGGGGCTCGGCCCCCAAAGATGCGGAGCATTCCGCACCTTTGGGGCGGCGCGATGCCCGTCTGATTGGCGCCATTTTGGGCGCCAGTCGGCGGACATCGCGCCGTTTTGGGAGAATTTCGCCCCTGATTTCTGGCGTGAACGGCTATTCTCCTCCCTGCGCCGGGTGCAATTCCGGCGTGGAGGGTCAGAGAATCCCGCCCCGAGCTCAACCTGGGACTGGTTTAGCACAGTGGGCTAAACAGCTGGCTTGTCAATGCAGAACAAAGCCAGCAGCGCGGGTTCAATTCCCGTACCGGCCGCCCTGAACAGGCGCCGGAATGTGGCGACTAAGGGATTTTCACAGTAGCTTCATTGAAGCCTACTTGTGATAATAAGTGATTATTATTATTATTACCATTATTAATCTCGACAACAGGGACTCCTACATCAGAGTCCTATTTATTGACTACAGCTCCGCCTTAAACACCATAATCCCAGCCAAGCTCATATCAAAGCTCCAAAACATAGGACTTGGCTCCCTACTCTGCAACTAGATCCTCAATTTTCTGACCAACAGACCACAATCAGTAAGAATGAACAACAACACTTTCTCTACAATGGTCCTCAATACCGGCGCCCCGCAAGGCTGCGTACTTAGCCTCCTACTCTACTCCCTGTACACACACGACTGCGTGGCAAAATTTGCTTCCAACTCCATCGATAAGTTTGCTGACGATACGACCATAGTGGGCCAGATCTCAAATAACGAGTCAGAATACAGGAGGGAGATTGAAAACCTAGTGGAGTGGTGCAGCGACAACAATCTCTCCCTCAATGCCAGCAAAACTAAAGAGCTGGTCATTGACTTCAGGAAGCAAAGTACTGTACACACCCATGTCAGCATCAACGGGGCCGAGGTGGAGATGGTTAGCAGTTTCAAATCCTCGGGGTGCACATCTCCAAAAATCTGTCCTGGTCCACCCACGTCGACGCTACCACTAAGAAAGCACAACAGCGCCTATACTTCCTCAGGATACTAAGGAAATTTGGCATGTCCACATTAACCGTTACCAACTTTTACAGATGCACCATAGAAAGCATCCTATCGGGCTGCACCACAGTCTGGTATGGCAACTGCTCGGCCCAGGACTGCCAAGAAACTTCAGAGAGTCGTGCACACCGCCCAGTCCATCACACAAGCCTGCCTCCCATCCATTGACTCCATCTACACCTCCCGCTGCCTGGGGAAAGCGGGCAGCATAATCAAAGACGCGTCCCACCTGGCTTACTCACTCTTCCAACTTCTTCCATTGGGCAGAAGATACAGAAGTCTGAGAACACGCACAAACAGACTCAAAAACAGCTTCTTCCCCGCTGTTACCAGACTCCTAAATGACGATCTTGTGGACTGACCTCACTAGCACTACACCCTGTATGCTTCATCCAATGCCGGTGCTTATGTAGTTACATTGTATATCTTGTGTTGCCCTATTATGTATTTTCTTTTATTCCCTTTTCTTCCCATGTACTTAATGATCTGTTGAGCTGCTCGCAGAAAAATACTTTTCACTGTATCCCAGTACACGTGACAATAAACAAATCCAATCCAAGTAATGATAATTGGTTTCTCGCCATGCTACGGCGAGATCACGATTTTGCTTACGGGGGCGGGCCGGTTGCATCACAAACTGTTTGGCGCCTGGCGTATTTCTTGTTTTCAGCTTCCCGCTATTCACCGGCCTCGTTTCTATTGAGAGCTGAACGAGGCTGGAGAATCACGCCCTTAGTTTTGAAACTGAGCCCCCAAGTTCTTGATTCTCCCAAAAGGGGAAACATGCTCTCAGAATCTCCCCTGTCAAACCCCCTTGGAAACCGATATGTGTCAATGACATCACCTCTCATTTTTCTGAACTTCAGTGGGAACAAAATCAAACTGCTCAACCTTACCTCAAAATACAAAATGTGAAACTCTTCTATTTTGGGCGAGATCTACCAGCCGTGTTGGGCCTGAAAGGCAGTGCGGTGCGGCCGGTAGATGTTGGGTGATCTCTCTTCTGGGATCTACACGGCTTGCGATACCTCGCGAGATCTAACGTGATCTTGCGAAATGTCGCAATGTGAATCCCACCCATTATAGGTGAGGTTATTTTTAGCAAATCTACACATTAGAGTAAGACTGCTAGTCTCACTCTAATGTGCACTCTCATGATCTACCCAAGGCGTAAGATCTAACCCCCTCGCCTTGGGAGATCTCGGGCGGGTGCTGTTCAGTGCTGGTCTCCACAAATGGGGACCGACGGAACGGCACTTGTGGGGGTATCCCAGAGGATCAGAGGCTCCCGAGTGCTTGCCCTGTGGGCAGTGTGGCACCTTGGCACTTCTGATGGTACCCTGACAGTGCACCTGGGTGCCAACCTTGTGGTGCTCAGGTGGCACTGCCAGCTTGCAAGGGCACTGCCAGGCTGGCAGTGCTGAACGTCTGAGGATCCTGGGAGTTTAGGAGGTTGAGGGGAGATCTAATAGAAACTTACAAGATAATGAATGGCTTAGATAGCGTGGATGTAGGGAAGTTGTTTCCATTAGCAGGGGAGACTAGGACCCGGGGGCACAGCCTTAGAATAAAAGGGAGTCACTTTAGAACAGAGATGAGGAGAAATTTCTTCAGCCAGAGAGTGGTGGGTCTGTGGAATTCATTGCCACAGAGGGCGGTGGAGGCCGGGACGTTGAGTGTCTTTAAGACAGAAGTTGATAAATTCTTGATTTCTCGAGGAATTAAGGGCTGTGGAGAGAGAGCGGGTAAATGGAGTTGAAATCAGCCATGATTGAGAGATGGAGTAGACTCGATGGACCGAACGGCCTTACTTCCGCTCCTATGTCTTATGGCCTTAAGGTGCCAGGCTGGCATTTTCCCCACAATGGATTTTGGGCCTTGGGGTGCCCTGTGTAGGTTCAGGGATATGTGGGGGTGGGCACCTGAGGACCCCCTTATAGGTAAGTTGGGAGTTGGGAGGGGGGAAGGGGCCACGTTGGGTGGGTCAAGAGATCTGGATATTATTTTAAAATGGCATCCCGAACTATCCCTGCACTGAGGGGTTCCGGCGAGTGCAGCTCCTCAGTGCAGGAGATGGGACTCAGTGCGGCCTCAGCCTTGTGTTCCCCTCTGAGGCCCCCAATCTACCCGAATGGCCGTTCAATAATGTGGTGTTTTGCAGCACCCCAATGCCAGGAAACACCTTGCTAATCGTACATGCTGTGGGCTCTGCTCCCCTTCGGGTAGGACGTGCTCGCTGAGGCCAAGTGCAGTGGTGGGTGGCTCCGGTGGCACCTGACTAGCCGACCTGAACAGTGAGATCACGGTGGGGATTCTGCGCTTTCAAAGACATTAATTATGCACAGGCAAGTTCCCCTCTGACTCTCCTGATGGGATGGCAGCTGATTCATCCACCCCTTCAGCTGATGGGTTTGAAGGTCCCAGCGCCATATTTAAATACCAGATCAGCGCACTCGTATCACTCTCTCCAACACACCTGTCTTCACCAGACCGTACAGGGTGTCAGCAACCCAGAGGGAAAAGCCTAGCAACCTCAAGAGGAAGTCTATTCCTCGATTCAACCACTTTCACCCTGAGCCCATCACCTCCGAGGTACCCATGCTCCACTTGGACCTCTACCCACCACATCTGGAATCTTCGTCCATCCCCTTCCTGGAACTAATGTGATATTTCTTTCACCCCCTTGTTTATGAACTTTCATGCAGCCTTGTCAGGGTCCCTCTCCTCTGTCTTCCATTGTTCATCTTCATCATCCACCTCCTTGCCCCATCACGTGGCATTGTGAGTCCTTGCCCAGCTCCTACCCCACCTCCTTGCACAGTACTCCTTCCACATTTCCCCCTTTATCTTCATTCGGCCACACTCCTCTCACCTCCTGGTCTCATCTTACACTCCATCCCCAGTCGAACTGTCGAACAGGACCCACAGCACAGTCTTGTCCAGACAGGCACTGCTGTGTGGCACCAAGGGCAAGGAGACCCCTGTACTCCCCAACCCTAGGCACAGTACTGATCCAGGTTTGTGACACAGGAGAGTCCATGGGTCCAGCCGCCTGTTTCTGCCTATGAAGACCAGTTCGGAATAGAGATGGAGACAGGAACTGGGACTCAGGAACTGATGCCCTGGCAGAGTGGTGAACAGCGCATCAGGAGCAGTGTAGCACTATGGCAGAAAGTTGTTGCACTCACCCCTAAGTCTCTGGTGAACTGAAGATATCTTGTGCATATCACTCATTGGCAATCTGGTTTGACATTGACGGAACTTCCCACTGACATGACGCAAGATTGAAGGGCCTGACGGGATGTTGGTGTGCAGCTATTTTAATGAATATTCATGAGGTGCAAATGGTAAATGCCAGTGGGAAGAGCGAGCTGCCATTAACCAGCCAATGGGAGAATTGCAATGGGATTTTACGCCAATGGGTTTCTGACTTTTTGGCTCCCGCCAAATTCACCATACCTACTTGCCACAAATCCACCGCAGGTTGGTTGGGAGAATTTTACCCAAAGATACAAAGACCGGTAGGAAAGCAAGTCATGAGGAGGATACAAAGAGTCTATATCGGGAAATATATAAGTCAATTGAATGGGCAAAAATTTGGCATAAGAAATGTGATGTGACCCACTTAATAGGGGCAAAGAAAAACCCAGAATATTTTTCAAATGGAGGGAAACTACGGAATGCTGCAGTGTGGAGGGGTCTCCTTATACATGAATCACAGGCACAACAAGTAATTAAGAAGGCAAATGAAACGTTGGCCTTTATTGCAAGCAGGATGGAGTCTAAAAGTAGGGACGTCTTGCTACAAAAGTGCACATTAGTGAAAACGCAGCTGGAGTACTGTGTACTGTTGGATTGGATTTGATTTATTGTCACATGTACCGAGGTCCAGTGAAAAGTATTGTTCTGCGTACAGTCCAGACAGGACTGTCTCTATCTCCATGCCAAACTGGTCTTCATAGACAGAAACAAGCTGCTGGACCCATGGACTATCCGGTGCCACCAATTTGGATCAGTACCGACAGTCCAGACAGATCGTTCCATAAATGAAAATACATGGGACATACATAAATACACAATGTAAATACATAGACATAGACATTGGGTGAAGCATGCGGAGTGTAATGCAACAACATTATAGACAAGATGCGTAGAGTAATGCAACAACATTGTCGACAAGATGCGTAGAGAGATAAGTTCCATGTGTAAGAGGATCATTCAGGCGTCTGGTAACATCAGGGAAGAAGCTGTTTTTGAATCTGTTAGTACATGTTCTCAGACTTTTGTATCTCTTGCCCGAAGTTGGAAGAGAGAATAACACGGGTGGGAGGGGTATTTGATTATGCTGCCCGCTTTTCCAAGGCAGCATGAAGTGTAGACAGAATCAATGGATGGGAGGAAGATTCACGTGATGGACTGGGTTGTGCTCAAGGCTCTGGAGTTTCTTATGGTCTTGGGCCGAGCAGTTGCCATAACAGGCCAGATAGGATGCCTTCTATGGTGCGTCTGTAAAAAACTGTTTAGAGGCAATGTGGACATGCCGAATTTCCTTAGTTTCCCGAGGAAGAATAGGTGCTGTTGTGCTTTCTTGGTTGTCGCATCGACATGGGTGGACCAGGACAGATTGCTGATGATGTGCATACCTCGGGATTTGAAGCTGTCAACGATCTCCACCTCGGCACTATTGTGTATGATACTTTGCTTCCTGAAGTCAACGACCAGCTCCTTAGTTTTGCTGACATTAAGGGATAGATTGTTGTTGTTACACCATGCCACTAGGTTCTATATCTCCCTCCTGTACTCTGACACATCGTTGTGTGAGATCCGACCCACTACAGTCGTATCATCAGCAAACTTGCAGATGGAGTTGGAGCCAAATTTTGCCACAGTTGTGTGTGTATAGGGCGTATAATAGGGGACTAAGTATGCAGCCTTGATGGACCCGATATTGAGTACTATCATGGAGGAGGTGTTGTTGTTTATCCATACTGATTGTGCTCTATGGGTTAGGAAGTCGAGGATCCAGAGGGAGGAGCCAAGTCTGAGGTTTTGGAATTTGGTTCGGATTATGGTGTTGAAATTCTAGTCTATATATTTAAGGAGAGATATATTTACACTGGAAACAGTTCTGGGAAGATTCACTAGGTTGATTCCTGGGATGAAGGGGTTATATTATGAGAAAAGGTTCAACAGATTGGACTGAAACTCAATGGGAGTTCAAAAGAATGAGTGGCAATATTATTGAAGTATATGATTTTGAGGGGCTGGACAGATGCTGAGAGGATTTTTCCTCTCGTAGGAGAATCTATAACTCTGGGATACAGTTTAAAAATAATGAACTCCCATTTAAGACAGAGATGAGGAGGAATTTCCTCATGTTAGCCTTTTGAATTCTCTTCCACATAGAGCAGAGAGGCTGGATCATTGAATATTTTCAATGCAGATTTTTGGTTGATCAAGGAGTTAAAGGTTATGGGGCAGATAGGGAAGGAGAGTTAAGGCCACAATCAGATCAACCAATCATGATCTTATAAAATTGCAGAGTGGCTTCATGGGTCAATTTGGCCTTCTCCTGTTGCTATATCATATGATCTTATGTTAGCCTACTAGGTAATGTCCCACATTCAACCCAAAACAACTGTACTTTACAAAAGCATTCAACCTCCTCCAGGCTCATTTTATGTCTACATTGCACTCCATTCAAATCTACCTTTTCACACAAATGTCCTCATCTCCAACTCTCTTACCTTATATGAGTGCTATTTTCCCTGTTACTCATTAATTCAATCTGATACTCTTCTTCCCTTCCAACCTTCTTTTCCACTATCTTCTTTCAAATTGGCAATTTTCCCTCATCCCAGATTTCAAGATGGTATTCCTCAATCTCTTCTTCTCCATTTGTGTTGCCTCCCCATTGAATTGAACTCAGTTTCTGCCAAGTATGCTGTCCATCACCAAGACTGTCCACCTCTGTAATATCACCGATCCCTGTCTCACTTCAAGGCACCTGCTACTGAAACCCTCGTCCAGGTCTTTACCCCGATTAGACCTGACTATTCTGATGCTCTCCTCACTGGTCTCCCATCATAAACTTCACCTCATCCAGAAATTAGCTCCCCATTTCCTATACCACTCACCCATCACCCCTATCCTGAGTGAATTACAATGGCTCTCTATCCCCCAGCACCACAAATTTGAAATATCCGTGTGTTTAAATTCCATCAGATCCTCACCTTTTACCAGCCATGTACCCTTCAGGGCAATAATCCACTGATCAAAACTCTCTGATCATCTGACTCTGGCCCCTGTGCAAATCCCCTTTATTATCCCACCATTGATTGCTTTATTTGCAGCCACCTAGTCTCCTCATCTAGAATTCCCTCCTTAAACCTTGTGTCTTTCCACTTCTGTCTCCTCCTATTTAACTCATTTTATAATCCATCTCTTTGAGCAAGCATTTGCTCACCACCCATAGAATCTACTTCTTTGGCTGGGCAACACTTTAATGCTAATCACAGATTAGCAGATTGAGAAGAAACACATTTTAGGGTTCAGGAAAAAGATGCCTCTGCATTGCTGCTTTGAAATTCCCTCCCTAAACCTCTTTCTCTCATTCTTTAAGATATACCTTAAAATCTACCTTGTTAAAACAAGTTCCTGGCCACAAGCCCTAATGTATGTGTGTCATTTGTGTCTGATTTACTGCTTCTGTGAGTTACTTGAAGAGACCTTACTACATTAAAGGCACTATATAAATGCAAGTCATTGTTGCTTTGAAAATAACTAAAGCTCTGATAGGCTACAAAGTGCCCATCTTCCCATAGCCATCTTTATATCAACTGACCGTGTGGTTAGTTCGAGATGCGTGGGTGGCACGTTAGCACAGTGGTTAGCCCTGTTGCTTCACAGTGCCAGGATCCCAGGTTCGATTCCCGCTTGGGTCACTGTCTGTGCGGAGTCTGCATGTTCTCCCGGTGTCTGTGTGGGTTTTTTCCGGGTGCTCCGGTTTCCTCCCACAAGTTCGAACTACGTGCTGTTAGGTAATTTGGACATTTTGAATTCTCCCTCAGTGTACCCAAACAGGCGCCGGAATGTGGCGACTAGTAAATTTTCACAGTAACAAAGTAAGCCTACTTGTGACAATAATAAAGATTATTATTATTATTATGGTAGGAGCATTTTCTGTGTCTGCAAAGCCCATGTGATGAGGCTGGGCCTCCCATACACACTGGATGCATGATCCCCAGTGGATATCGACCCAGATGTCACCTTGAGCTGGTGCTCTGGCCTCCACAAATCAGGACTATCTGATTAGCTGGTGCACTCTCTGGTCAGAGGTGTGAGTGCACAGAGGCTCACTCTGACAAAGGTTACTGCTTTAACAAATCGCAGTTTAAAACAAAGGTAAAACCAGGCTGTATGTTAACCATCAAGCTTCCCATATTTTTTGTGTTGGGAAAACACATCTCTCAGACGTAATCCATGGGTAGACATCAGCTTGCAACCCAATTATTTCTTAACTGTTCTTCTAACAGTGTTTTAATCTCCTTTTTAATTCTTTCTAATTTGTTGGTTTACCACACCATCTGATTTCTTAAGCAGAACAGATGAAACCTGCTCCCTTGACAGTACAAGTGCTAAAGATTACCTCTGAATAGCCACTGGAAGAAACAAAACTTTCGCAACCCTCTGGTTTTCTCAGATTTTTTGCTCTATAATGAACCCAGAATGTAAGAGGCACCTTGATTCTTTTTTTCTTCAAGCTTTTTGTTTGTAAGGGAGTGGGGGGGAGATGAAAAGTGCTGCTTAATTGTCACATTCTTGTGGCAGGTTCAGCCAAATCACACCTGGGGTTGCACCTGCCTCATTAAAGCGGCACTTTTTTCCTTGCAATTTTTTTGTTGTGTGTGTTATTATTCACAATCCTGAGTAGCCGTGCCAAGTGAAAAGGAAAGGCCCACATTATTCAGTCTGGAACCGGCAAGGGTCACTTTTGTTTTCGGGAAATGCTCCCAATTACCGCAGCTCAAAACTTTTGCTGGTTGCTTTTTTTGTGGGTGACTTCTGTGAGGCGTGTTCAAGGAGGGTTTTTTTGTGTGTGTGTATGTGTGTGTGTCTGTGTGCGTCTGCGTGTGTGTGTTTTCTAATCTGACAAATACCCACAGCCTTGTGCATGAGCCTTTGAAGGTTTTAGTGTGACGCACAGGTGGCTTCCTCGAGCGACTGTGGTATTGTGACTTGCTGCGAGTGCCCAGGTTTGGTTACTGGATATCCTCTGCAGTGTGCTTTAAGGCTTTGGATGCTGTTTTCTTTTTTGCCGTTTGACACCTGTAAAAAGACAAAGCTCCTGGATGGATCAGTCAGTTAATTCTGGCTTACATTAGCATTACATAGAGTTACATCGAATTTACAGAACTGCAATAAGTCATTCATCGGCCGAACTGCTACACGCCAGCGTTCATGCTCCATCCGAGCTACCGCTCATTTTTCTGTATTTCATTCTATCAACTCAACTCAGCCATGGAGAATTCTCCCAAGAAGTAGCAAATTCCACGTTCTAAACACGTCTTGGGTTTAAAAGAAAAGCAAGTTACTATGGATGTTTGAAATCTGAAATAAAACCAGAAAATGTTGTAAACATTCAGCTGGTTGGGCAGCATCTGTGGGGAGAGAAAAAGAGTTAACATTTCAGGTTGATGACTTTTCATGCTCTGATGAAAAGTCATTGACTTGAAACATAATACTGAATGTTCTCTTGCATCTTTTAGTGTTTGGTGTATATTTATGGCCCTACTCCTTCACAAATGGAAACATCAATCCGACATCATTATAAAGACCTCTATTAGCTCACTCTACAGCTTTCCTTCTCTTGGAGAAGAAAACCCCACCATGGTCTGTCTTTCCTGATGGCAAGTGCATTGCAGAATCTTGTGGAACTGAAGGTACCAGGTTCAAACACCAGTCTGTGCTGACTGAGCTGATCTCTGAATGGGTGGAGTGCTGTTTCTAGACTAGGGATGAGGAGGTCTGCAAAGACTGCTGGTCTTATTCAGTTATTGCTGTTGGAAGGTGCACGTGTGGATGTCAGGAGGCACAGGTTTGGGCTCAGGTGTAAATCTCTTCTATGGGTAAATAGCCTGCAGAATTTTGTCTAGTCTCAAACATGACAAAGAGGTTTTTTTGGGCTGAGATACTAATGAGCCCCTGGAGTCTGTCAAATCCAAACTCCTGTAAAAGCTAGCGTCTTGAGAAGGGGAGAAAATTAAATAAATACTAGCTCTGCCTATGGAAAATGCAATTTGTCACTGCCAAACAATTTTCAGCCAAATGGCTACAATAAATCTCAATGATTTGAAACGTGGTTGATTCCGTTGGGATTAGAAGATTTAATTCCCACATTTTCTCATTCCTCCAGGCTTAATTGTTTTTGTGTTTGAATCACAATGTAATTTTCACTCCCCCACTGAGATGATTCAGTACGGTGACAAAGCTTTGAATAGTTACCCAAATATCTTCAATAAATTGCTGAACCAAAAATGACAGCGCATTTACCAAAGATTTAAAGGAAAAATGTCATTAGGAAAGCCTCATTGCCATACACTGTTATCTGATGGAGGGAGATTTTCACTCTCAATGAGGGTGCAAAATGGGGAGTTGTCAAAATTCTGCCTGTTAGTGTCCTGCTGTAATTTCCTTTGCATTCACTTTAGTGAAAGGGGTAATCGAGCAGGTTAAATAACGATCGGGCACTCTATCTCCAATAGTTTTGTCTTCTGGAAAAGATGAATTTCAACCCCACTCGTCTCTTCTGAATATTCAAGCTAATCTCTTTATTTTGACCCTGGGCAACGATCTGTTTGATATGTCTTGTCAATGCGGCTTGTCTAATGTTACAGTTATTCCCATTATGGTCAGGAAGAAAGATGGCAAGGTCAAGGTTGAGGGTGTTTATGATCTGAATTTCAATTGTGTAATCTTTCTCATAACTGGATAATCTGCAGGTCAGCTTGCAGAACATACTCCATCACTCTCTCCCTAACCAAATATCGTCTGTGAAGACATTCTCGTTTGGTTGCCTCAAGAGAATGGTATTGTAATGATGTTAGACAAGCAATCCAGAGGCCTGGACGACTGTACTTCAGACATGAGTTCAAATGCCATCATGGCAACTGAGGGAATTTGGATTCAATCAATTCATAACTCTGGAATAAAATGTGAGTCTCATTAATAATCAATGAAACTACTGGATCGTTGTAAAAAAACAACTAAAACTGCTGTCCTTACTAGGTCTGGCCTATGTGTGACTGCAGACTCATATCCTCTGAAATGGCCCAGCAAGCCACTCAGTTGTAGAAGTCTCACAGTCACCTGCTCAAGGGTAATTAGGAATGAGCAATAAATGATTGCCTTGCTAGTGATGCGCAGATCCCAAGAAATGATATAAAAAAGGTAGACATTCTCAGGGTTTGTGACACCAGTCAGTGGATCAGTATGTGTGGTGTTGTGTTATTCACCCTGGGGTAACACGGACTGCAACACGATGCAGTTAAATGATCAAGCATACACCAAACGTAGGCGTTGGTTCAATAAGATTTATTGAACTTCAGAAACGAAGCACACAGCTGCCTGTGGGTTGACTCTACTACTCTAAGTAAACTAACATTAACTATCAAGACCAGGCTAGCTCTGATCCATGTGTAGAAGGTGTTGAATGATTTGTACACCCTGACTGTCACTACAGTTGTCACCAATGGAACGGGGCAGAGTGCTGATGCCTTGTGTGTTTTATAGTTGGAAGCCACCCTCTGGTGTTCTGTCTGGTGATTGGTCGTGTTCTGTTCTGTATGTTGATTGGCTCACCTGGGTTTCTGTCACTGCCTGCTTTTACCTCATGATGCGCATGGATGCATATTATGACATACATGTGGTTGTTGAACTTCCCTGACATTTTCACTCTAATCCTGCACCTCCAAAATGCTGAGGGACTGAGAAGCACTGAGTGTTGTCAATTGTCACAATTCTGATGGTCTCAAACACAAATACACCGATCGTACTTTCTGATAGGACAGAAACGTGCTGCCTTTCAACTAACCATTTCACACAGGTGAGCTAAATGCACAATGTGAAAGATGCACAAACTTTGGAAAATTGAACAGTAGCTGATCATTGTCAAAGTGACAATGGCAAAGATACCTTCAGACATTTTACTTGGAAGCACTTTGATGTCAGCCTCAATGCCCAGATAGAAAGAAACACTCTGTGTCTGGGTGCAGTAGGGTCAGTGAAATAGTTCAGCACGCCATTTCCCAGCTTGCAATTTGGGAGTGGGAAACCGCTGATTGGAAAATCAACCTTGGCGTGGCCAGTTCTCAGCTGAGGAAAATTTAGACGCACCCATTGAAACAAAATCTAATAATTTTCCATTGAAAACTGGATTGCTGGCAGCTAGCTCCTGTGTATTAAAGGGAGGTGCTTGCATATTTCTAGGCTCAGTTATAACAGGAGCCTCAAGGGACCTTCCTGTTTGATTTATTACTGAAAGTAGCCACACCCTGGTAACAGCGCGGCTGAGCTAGCCTTGAGTGAGTGGAAAGAGGACTTTGCAGCGCCTTTTCTCCCATATTGCGGCCTTGCAGCATAAAGGCTATCCTCTGAACAAAATGAGACGAATCTTAACCTGCGCGGTTAGGTGAACATTCAAAGCAGAAATAGGTGAATCCTTTGTCACTCCCAAGAATGCAAAGTTGGTCACAGACTCGGACAGCTGACGGAAGGTTGGACAAACCTTCTCTAAATCATTTTTGCCCCACAATGCAGGTGAATGGATAAGTCCCGCAGCTGATGTAGGAGGTGAAACCTAGTTAATTGCTTCTGGGCTGAAGAGTACTGTTCAACTTAATCATTTTTGTCAGAGCTAATAAGAGAAAGATGACAACGTCTTGAATATCACAGAACCTGCTCATCCTGAGGCAATCCTAACAGCCCAATGTTTGGGCTAAATATTTCAGGCTTGAACTACTGACCATAAAATTATTTCAAGCAGGACAGATAAGTTTGTCAACTGCCTTAATATTCCTCCCTCGCCCTGCCCCTCCCTAAACATACATTTGCAAAGCATGAGTGATCAGGTATGACTGATACTTGTAATCCAAGAACAGTCATGTTCATAGAGGATCTGGATTTGTTGGTAAGTAGATTGATAATCTGCTGTGCTGTTTCTCACAGGCAGTTCGAAGCCTGGGTACAGTATGTCGTACATGTTTATCTGTCTCGAGATCATGTTGAAACTTTGTTTCTAAAGGATTTTTGTGCAGTTGGCCTCTCAAAAGGCTTTTAGTTATCTTCCAATTTGGGCAGGAGAGTTGTTTTTGTACCTTTTGAGTTTGAGGTTCGGCCAATTTCACTGGCACTGCTGGTGGGCTCCTTTACTGGAAGGTGAACGTTTGGGAGATGGAGAGAACTCAGCACCACTGTGGAGAATGGATGCAATTCTCCGAAACAATTACTAAGTGTGGGAGCGAGTAGGAATTGTTGCGAGCGTCCCGGAGCTTGACCCAACAAGGCCGGCAACGCAATTCAATGTTAATTGGTCCACTTAAAGAGGCCTCATGGGCTTCTTGTCGCAAATGCAGGCTCACCAGCTGATTCGCCGGGACCGCGCTTGCCAGCCCCCACTAACAAGGTTGAGCAGCACTTAAGCTGCACTTGCACAGCCAACCCCAGCCAGCTCGCAACAATGGCGCCCAGGAGACCAGTCCCGGGATTCGGGGATGCTGACCTGGGGAGGCTGCTAGACGCCATGGAGGCCAGGAGGGATGTCCTGTTCCCCCGGGGTTCCTGGAGAGTCAATCACAAGGCAGCCAGTGCTGTCTGGGCTGAGGTGGCGGCAGCTTTCAGCTTGGGGAGTATGACCAGGAGCACTGACCTTCAGTGCCGATAAAAGGTCAACAACCTACACTGGGCAGCATGAGTGAGTAGACACCATGCCCCCCCCTGCCCACCACCACCACCACCTCCCCCAGCCCAAGGGAGCATCCACTGCCCAACTCCCCATGCAACCCCCAACCCTACCTCCATCCTTTCCCCCCTTCATCCCCCAAATCTCCCTTCACATCCCCCTTCCCACCAATGTGAGCCATGCTTGTGGCTAACAATGCCCTCTTTGTGTCTCGTTGGGAGGGGGTCCAGACTGGCGGAGGTGTGCCGGAGTTAAGAATCCTCACCTCCTTCGAGGAGCGGGCCCTGGAGGTGTCTGGGTTGTCCGAAGACATATATGTCACCCACATGAAGGCTGGCGGACGCCGCAATGGTGAGGAACCACCGTGCTCCACCCAGTGGACCTGTCAAATGTGATTTGATATTGCCTTACTGACTGACCCATCCCTCCCATTGACCACATGTCCATTCTCCCACAGGTCCTCCAGCCAAAGGCGACGGCCCATCCCAGGCGGCCCCCTCTCCTGACTCTGAGGAGATCACCTCGGAGGACAACGCCAAAGATGCATCACAGTTATCATCCCCACCCTGCATCAGCGCACTGGGACATGTTAGTGGAAAAGCTTCTGGGGCGCAATCTGGTGAGCACCACACTACTGCTGATGATGCACATCAGGTGGTGGCAGAAACCCCCAGGCGAGACAGCAGTCAGAATGCTGCTGGTTCCCAGGACCCAGCCTGATGCTGAGACTGTGGTACAGAAGTACTCGGAGCTGATCGAGATGATAGGGTGCAGCCAGGATATCCAGGGGTAGATGTCAGTGTGACTCCAGCAGATCCATAGCCAAATGGAGGAGTCCCTGAGGCTACGAGCGCAGGAGATGGTTCCGGCAATGCATGGCACCAACGCCAACGCTGCTCGGGTGGCGACCGCAGTGGACAGCCTGCTGCACAATGTCGGCATCGTGAGTGAAGGTGTCCAAGGTTTTGCACAGTCAGTGACGGCCATGGCTGAGGGTCTCGACAGAATGTCCAACTTGCTGGGGGATGTCACCCAGTACCCCGCTGACCTTGACTAGTCCATCGGGAATGGGGCATTGTACAATACATTAAACACCTTTTTGCACAACCATTATGATGCCTCTGTCACTTTCTTCCGCAAAGCGTGCCAACCTCTGATCCCGTGGCGCCCACCGACCCTCCGGCCGTGGACATGTCCCCAGAGCTGTGTCCCAACCCCTGGTGTTTGGATGCTGCATGTATGGTGTTGCCTCCCGCAGTGTTCAAGCACAGTGTCCAGGCATCATGGTGTGATTGGAATGCTAGGCAATGACCCCCACATGCTTCATGGCCCGCTCACCCACGGGAATCCACTTGGCATGTGTGAAGTGCTCAGTAAACACGATTGCCAATTCCCTGTTAGCAATAGCCTTCAGCCATGCAGCCAGAGGCCTCAGCAGTCGGTGGGAGTTATGGGTGGTCATTGGGGCAAACGGACAGGGACGAGAGGTGCCCCGAAATGGGTGCACACGATCCAGGGGTTGGCATGGTGGTGCCGCGAGCAGTTGCCTCCCGTTTGCTGCCCCAGTACCTCCCCCCCTCACCCTCCCAAGGTGGCCCATGCCTGCAGAGGGTCCCTACCCCCAGCTGAGGGCCCCTCAGCCCCCACCGAGCACTGGGATAGCAAGCCCAGCACTCCGGGCCCGTTGACTGTGAGGAAAGATGGCCACCCACCTCCTCGGCACCCCACAGAAGTCCTTCTGCCAGGTTCACATTTTTCAAAAGCGTGACCACTTGCTGGGGAGGCCGCTGAATGACAGAATGCCGTTGGATATGAGGTCGCTCTCGTTAATTGTATGGAATTTGGGCTTAACTGGTGATAATTGGTTCCTCACCTCTCTACGACGAAATCCCGATTTCTCCTAGAGGAGTGGGCCGGTTGCATCGCAAACTGTTTGGCGCTTGGTGCGGATCTCGTTTTTGGCCTCTCCCACTATTTACCGGCTTCCTTTCGCTTGAGCGAGAGCATAACAAATCCAGAGAGTCGCGCCCAATACATCCATCTCAAAGGAACTTAGGATTCATGGCTGTATCAAGAGATTTGGGGTTCTTGGCAGGAGATACACTACCCCTTGCTCTATCTCTTTGACGCCTTCTGTCTCTGTTTCTCTACTCACTCCCTCTGCCTCTGTTCGTATTCCTACTTCTGTTGTATTTATCAATAAGTCTAGCTGCTGCTGCTTTCTGTCTTACACCAGGAATCTTTCATAGCTGCTCCCCTTTTCCTCATTACTTGCAGTCATTACGTTTTCCTGTACAGGCTTTCAAAATCAAGGACTAACTACACAACTTTGGAGAAAGGATAGTGGTTCGAATCCCGGCCCTAGGTCACTGTCAGTGTGGAGTTTGCACATTCTCCCCGTGTCTGCATGGGTTGCACCCCCACAACCCAAAGGTGAATGGTGGAAGATATCAGTGGGGTGTCAGAAGTAGGTTCTTTACCCAGAGAGTAGTGGGGGCATAGAATGCACTGCCTGTGGAAGTAGTTGAGTCGGAAACATTAGGGACCTTCAAGCGGCTATTGGATAGGTACATGGATTACAATAGAATGATGGGCTGTAGATTAATTTGTTCTTAATCTCGGACAAAAGTTCATCACAACATCGTGGGCCGAAGGGTCTGTTCTGTGCTGTATTTTCTATGTTCTATGTGCAGGGTAGGTGGATTGGCCACACTAAATTGCCCTTAATGGGATAAAAATAATTGGGTACTCTAAATTAAAAAAAACCCCAATGTGATTCAGTTAGGGCATGGGCATGGTGGCTCAGTGGATAGCACTGCTGCCTCATGGCGGTGAGGACCCAGGTTCGATCCTAGCCCTGGGTCACTGTGTGTGTGGAGTTTGCACATTCCCCCCATGTCTGCATGGGTCTCACCCCCACAACCCAAAGGGTAGGTGGATTGGCCAGGCTAAATTGCCCCTTAATTGGGAAAAAAAAGATTTGGGTACTCTAAATTTTTTTTTAAAACTATGTGATGAAGTTTATTTTTAGAGCTAGAAAATGGTGGATGAGAGAATATGTTTTCACTGTAAAATGGGGCAGAATTTCTTTGGAAGGTAGAGAAAGATTTTGTCCAATAGGATTGATGACTAAAGGTTAAAAATAACCAAATAAAAAGGAGAAAGAACAGTGAGGATGAAGAAAATTCCCAACTTTCAAACAAACACTTGCTGCCACCTGAAATATGGATTATTATTTTTTAAGTTTTAAATTCAAATATCCATCAATTTACTTGGAGAACAGACTTTATCTCAGAGGTCATCTAAATTAAGTGATGCCCCTATGTGAAAACGTTTTTCTTTCTGTTGTTTTGCTCCTGTACTCAGGAAAATACAAAGGGAGAAATATCCAGAAAGTACGAAATCAGAGGGGGGGCGGGGGAGGAGGGATTACATTTTAGTAAAGGAAGAAGTCTTTTGAGGTATGGATGTATTGCCTTTAGTTTTCTGTGACAACGAAGTGTTATCTTTTCTCTCGCGCTGGTAAGAACCAAATAAAGAAGAAATTAAATTGAAAAAAATAAGTTCAAATGTTGACACAAAGCCTTTACATGGCAATTTGTAAAACCCACGGTACGTTTGATCTATTTGTTTGCGAGTTGAAAGAGAGCATAGGCAGCGGTCTAACAACATGTTGGTTTTCAGTTTCATGCTCTCCAATAGCATCTTTTGTGTAGCATGTGATGAGGTGAAGTGAAAATGAGGAGTGGGGAAGAGGAAAAGAAGTGGCCTCTTGTCAAACAGCATCTGATACAGTTAATTAGGCCCGGTTTTAGCCGCTTTTTATTTTAGCTGAAGCCACTTACCTCGACTTGCAAAGTTGTGAAAGAAATTCAATACATGCCTTTCACAGGTGACAAAGGAGTTGGCAAACTTGGAGCAGTCGGTGCCATTTCATTTAAAGCTCTAATTGAGCATGGATAGACATCTTGAGTTGGACAATTTGCCCTATGTTTATGGATAATTCCTGGCAAATGAAGACAAAATTTAATCTGGTTTCATAGATTAAAAAAAAATAATGGGGAAAGCTCTTTTTGGCTCAGGGACAGCACAGAAGAGGTTGGTTAGAAGACATCAGGTTGGGCCAACAATCATGTTAGCTCAAAGATACTACTATATACAGTAACCACAGAGCTATAACAATTAATACTATTACAGTTGCTGTCCCAAACACCAGCTTCTGATTCCCAACCATCTGTGCACATGCATATCGCCTGCCCAGAATTAAACGTAACCCACTTCTCCTCTGAGTGCCAAACTAATCTAGTGGATGGACTGTTTGCAGAGGGCACACATACATTTGCATCGCTTTGGCACATCAAAACGCTGAATAATTTATCTGTACACACTTTAATTTGTTAGGTTTCAATAGGCTGGAAAATTGAATGTGGGAGAGTCCTCCCCATCAGTGGAAAATTGGTGACTGGTGACTAGAAAATTGTTTCTTTGCAGATTTGTCAGACCGCCTAAATGCGCCAGACCAATTCCTGACCAGTAAACGTAAACGACTGTTGCACAGGCATCACTATGCACGCATGTCATAAATTATCATAGAATTTACAGTGTATACGGCATTTGATGAAGGATGTCAGTGCTCAGCTTTCTATTTGCTGACTAGGCCAGTCGCTCCCAGTTTGCCCATTCAAAGTTAGCAATAAAAACACTCAAAATTCTCTCACGTGGAAAGGGAGCTCTTAAAGGACCAAAGAAATTGTCTTTAAATGTGGAGTTTGTTTCCAGCACAATTATTAATGATTCAAGGGGTCAAGGGTCAAATAAGGTATGCCAGAGAGCCAGAGTTGGTTCTTACCAGCGCAAGAGAAAAGAAAGTACTTTGTTGTCACAGATAAGGGCTACCAACCATGTCTGCAGACCCAGTAACCTGCCAATGATGGGTAACTTACCCAATTCTACAAAGAAGCAGTCACAGAAATATGCTGTCTGCTGTAAAGGCATCTGCAGAGATCCTACAGTCAAGAGAGAGAGCAGTGCTAGTAGCAACCTAGGCTACTTTGCACAATGGTATATGCTTTCGGTTAATTTAACCAAGCACAATAGGTTTATTAAACAGATGGCTGATGCAGTTTCAGCAGTTCAAGTGCATCTTTTTTTATTATTCATTGGATGTGGGTGTTGCTAGCTAGGCCACTATTTATTGCCTAACCTTAATAGCACTTCAACTGCCATGCCATTTCACAGGGCATTTAAGAGTCAACTACACTGCTTTGGGCTTTGGGTCTGGAGTCACGTATAGACCAGACCAGGTAAGGATCGCAGATTTCCTTCCTAAAAAGACATTAGTGAACCAGATGGGTGCTTAGAACAATGGTTTCATAGTCCTCATTGGACGTTTAATTCCAGATTTTTACTGAACTCATATTTTACCATCTGCCATGGTGGGATTCGTACCAGGTCCCCAGAACATTGCCCTGGGTTTCTGGATTACTAGTCCAGTGATAATACCACTATACCACCTTTGCCACTAGCACACTACATCTGGTGATCTTATCTCATTGCTTGATTTCCAAACGTCCAGAGAGTCAATCAACCTGGGTTCCACTTTGTCAGCGTCCGGATAAAGATTGAAGAGAAGTTGAGATCATGCAGGGAAGAGTCCACTTCTGCAGGCAGCAGTCCCACTCCGTTCATTCTAAATCAAACAACAGCTGGGTATTACCTTAATAATGGGCAATGGCAGCCTGCTCCCCAAGTCCAAGAATACTCATTGCTGAATAACACTGGATGCAGAAGCAAAGTTGTGCTTGGAGTCTGAGGAGATAGGAGAGGTGCTAAATGAATATTTTTCGTCAGTATTCACACAGAAAAAAGACAATGTTGTCGAGGAGAATACTGAGATTCAGGCTACTAGACTAGACGGGCTTGAGGTTCATAAGGAGGAGGTGTTAGCAATTCTGGAAAGTGTGAAAATAGATAAGTCCCCTGGGCCAGATGAGATTTATCCTCTGATTCTCTGGGAAGCTAGGGAGGAGATTGCTGAGCCTTTGGCTTTGATCTTTAAGTCATCTTTGTCTACAGGAATAGTGCCAGAAGACTGGAGGATAGCAAATGTTGTCCCCTTGTTCAAGAAGGGGAGCAAAGACAACCCCGGTAACTATAGACCAGTGAGCCTTACTTCTGTTGTGGGCAAAATCTTGGAAAGGTTTATAAGAGAGAGGATGTATAATCATCTGGAAAGGAATAATTTGATTAGAGATAGTCAACACGGTTTTGTGAAGGGTAGGTCGTGCCTCACAAACCTTATTGAGTTCTTTGAGAAGGTGACCAAACAGGTGGATGAGGGTAAAGCAGTTAATGTGGTGTATATGGATTTCAGTAAAGCGTTTGATAAGGTTCCCCACGGTAGGCTATTGCAGAAAATACGGAGGCATGGGATTCAGGCTGATTTAGCAGTTTGGATCAGAAATTGGCTAGCTGGAAGAAGACAAAGGGTGGTGGTTGATGGGAAATATTCAGACTGGAGTCCAGTTACTAGTGGTGTACCACAAGGATCTGTTTTGGGGCCACTGCTGTTTGTCATTTTTATAAATGACCCCTGGAGGGGGGGGCGTAGAAGGATGGGTGAGTAAATTTGCAGATGACACTAAAGTCGGTGGAGTTGTGGACAGTGCGGAAGGATGTTACAAGTTACAGAGGGACATAGATAAGCTGCAGTGCTGGGCTGAGAGGTGGCAAATGGAGTTTAATGCAGAAAAGTGTGAGGTGATTTATTTTGGAAGGAATAACAGGAAGACTGAGTACTGGGCTAATGGTAAGATTCTTGGCAGTGTGGATGAGCAGAGAGATCTCGGTGTCCATGTACATAGATCCCTGAAAGTTGCCACTCAGGTTGAGAGGGTTGTTAAGAAGGCGTACGGTGTGTTAGCTTTTATTGGTAGAGGGATTGAGTTTCAGAGCCATGAGGTCATGTTGCAGCTGTACAAAGCTCTGGTGCGGCCGCATTTGGAGTATTGCGTGCAATTCTGGTCGCCGCATTATAGGAAGGATGTGGAAGCATTGGAAAGGGTGCAGAAGAGATTTACCAGAATGTTGCCTGGTATGGAGGGAAGATCTTATGAGGAAAGGCTGAGGGACTTGAGGCTGTTTTCGTTAGAGAGAAGAAGGTTAAGAGGTGACTTAATTGAGGCATACAAGATGATCAGAGGATTGGATAGGGTGGACAGTGAGAGCCTTTTTCCTCGGATGGTGATGTCTAGCACGAGGGGACATAGCTTTAAATTGAGGGGAGATAGATATAAGACAGATGTCAGAGGTGGGTTCTTTACTCAGAGAGTAGTAAGGGCGTGGAATGCCCTGCCTGCAACAGTAGTGGACTCGCCAACACTAAGGGCATTCAAATGGTCATTGGATAGACATATGGACGATAAGGGAATAGTGTAGATGGGCTTTAGAGTGGTTTCACAGGTCGGCGCAACATCGAGGGCCGAAGGGCCTGTACTGCGCTGTAATGTTCTATGTTCTATGTTCAAAGCACAGAAATGACATAATACATATTGTTTACAGAATCATTGGGCTTATCATTGTTTCCCCAAAGTGGTGCATCAAATCAGTGTGCCTTACTGAACTGGCTTAAAGGTTATTATCATTTGCTCTGCATTATACTCCAGAAAATCAGTTGGTGAAGGTTGGTACTGGAGTAAATCTTTACTCAGCCTTATATTTATTTACAGAATGAAGCATGATAAGAATACCTACACCTCTGACCTTAACTGTGGCAGCTGTGCTAAACACTGTGCCACCGTGCTGCCCCAACGCAATTCAACATTAATTGGTCCACTTAACGAGGTCTCATGGGCTTCTTGCCGCAAATGACGTCTCGCCAGCTGATTCACTGGGACCATGCTCACCAGCCCCCTGCTAACCAGGTCGAGCAGCACTTAAACGGCACTCGCTCAGCCAACCTCAGCCAGCTTGCAATAATGGCGCCGAGGAGACCAGCCCCAAGATTCCTGGACGCAGATTTGGGAAGTCTGGTAGATGCTGCGAAGGCCTGGAAGGATCTATTTTCCTGAGGGTCCAGGTGAGTCAGCCATAAGGCAGCCAGTGCTGCCTGGGATGAGGTAGCGGCAGCTGACACCTTGGCGAGTGTGACCAGGTGGACTGGCTTTCAGTGCCGAAAAAAGATCAACGACCTTCACCGGACAGCACGAGTGAGTAGGCACCAATGACCCACCACCCCTGGGAGCATACACCCCCTAACTCCCCGTGCACCCTCCAACCATCTCACCCCCACCCCCCCCTTCAATCCCCCCCACCACAACCCTCCCTTCACATCCCCCCTTCCCACCACTGTGAACCACACATGTGGCTAATGATACCCGCTCTGTGTCTCGTCTGGAAAAGCTCTCCCATAATCGTCGAGAGAGGGCCCAGACTAGTGGTGGTGTGCCAAGCTTAAGAATCCTCACCTGCGTGGGCAGCATGGTGGCGCAGTGGGTTAGCACTGTGGCCTCACGGCACCGAGGTCCGAGGTTCGATCCCAGCTCTGGGTCACTGTCCGTGTGGAGTTTGCACATTCTCCCCGTGTTTGCGTGAGTTTCGCCCCCACAACCCCAAAAATGTGCAAACTAGGTGGATTGGCCACGCTAAATTGTCCCTTAATTGGAAAAAATGAATTGGGTACTCCAAATTAAAAAAAATTAAAAATAAAAGAATCCTCTCCTCCTTCGAGCATGCCCAGAGGTGACTGGGGTGATTGAGATCAGGACGATCACCCATGTGGAGGCTTCTGGGGCACAATCTGGTGAGCACCACACAGCTGATGATGCACATCAGGTGGAGGCAGGAAGCCCCAGGTGAGCCAGCAGTTAGAGACCCAGCTGGGTCCCAGCCTGATGCTGAACCTGTGGTACAGAGGTACCCAGAGCTGATTGACATGATGGGGAGCAACCGGGACATTCAGAGGGAGATGTCAGAATCGCTCTTGCAGATCCACAGTCTCTTGGAGGAATCCCAGAGGCTACGGGCACAGGAAATGTTACCGGCAATGAGTGGCACCGAAGCCAACACTGCTAGAGCGGCGACCGCAGTGGAGTGTCTGATGCATGATGTTGGCACCATTAGTGAAGGTGTCCAAGGCATCTCGCAGTCAGTGATGGCCATGGCTGAGAGCCTTGGCAGAATGTCTGACTTGCTGAGGGATGTCACCCAGTACCAGGCCGACCTTGATGAGGTTCTGCGGGACATGTCTCGCTCTCAGATTGGAATGGCCAAGGTGCTGCAGAGCTTGTCACAGTCGCAGGTGGCCCTTGCCGAGACGCTGCAGAGCATGCTCAGAGTCACTGAGGAGCATCACCGAGGACGTCGACATGATGGTGCAGACCGTGAGGAACCGCCATGGCTGGCAAAACCAGATGATGCAGGGGCATCCGGGCTCAAACCAGCTGCCACTCCGTCTTAAGGTGAACTCCATTGGGAGAGTGGGGAATTGTAAAACACATTGAAAACCCTTGTGCTCAATCAGTACAATGCCTCTGTAACTTTCTTCCGCAATGCGGGCCAACCTCCGATCCCTTGTCCCATCTCTCCAGGCATCCCACCGTCCCCGTGATGCCCACCGACCCTCCGGCTGTGGACATGTCCCCGGAGCTGTGCCCCAGGCCCTGGATGTTCAGATGTTGGCTGCTGCGTGTTGGTGTTGCCTCCCGCAGTGTCCAAGCACAGTGTCCATGCATCAAGGTGTGATCGGGATGCTAGGCAATGACTCCCACATGCTACATGGCCCGCCCACCCACGGGAATCCACTTGGGATGTGTGAAGTGCTCACTGAACAATGATTGCCAATTCCCTATCAGCAATAGCTTTCAATTGCATGGCCAGAGGCTTCCGAGTGCAACGAAGTCGAAGGTCACACCCTTTGTTTTGTTTTTCTGAAACTCAGGCTTTCATTTTCGTATTTCTTCTTTCTAGACTTGAGGTGGTTTTCTCCGGCAAAGTTGTCTACTTTCTCTGCTGACTCAGCATCGTTTCAGGTTCACAGCAAAGGATAAGCCAGGCACTCACTGTGGAGGTGAGTAGCCATCTTTGCTCACAGGCAAAGAGCCTGGGGGCGCTGGGCATGCCAACCCAGTGCTCAGTGGGGGGTGATGCGACCATCAATTCACTGAGAGACACGTTGAGAAGTAAACCGTGGTTTTAATCAGCTTACATCTGAGCCTGCCTGTGACCGGCACAGCAATGAATGCGGCCCCACAGGTCAGCTGCCTTTATACTTTCTGTAAGGGGTGGAGCCATGGGTGAGCCCGTACATGCCCCGACATAGCCCCCTGTGGGTGAAGCCGTACAATGGCCCATAGGTGGAGCCCACAGGGTTAAACACATAATGTAACACGATACAGCAGTAACATGATATCACAGCGCATTGGTGAATTAACAGTAGTTGCATTCACCACACGGGGGGGGGGGGGGGGGGGGGGGGGGGGTGTAGTGCTATGGGGAGGGTTGAGATGCCTGGAACAAGTGTTCGGAGGTCGGGCTGCATTGTGGAAGAAAGTGACAGAGGCATCATACCCGTTGTGCACAAGGGGGTTTATTGTGTTTTTCTTTGATAAATTTAGAGTACCCAATTCATTTTTTCCAATTAAGGGGCTATTTAGCAAAGTCAATCCACCTACCCTGCGTACCTTTGGATTGTGGGGGTGAGACCCCCACAGACACGGGGAAAATGTGCAAACTCCACAGGTACAGTGACCCGGGGCCGGAATCGAACCTGGGACCTCAGCACTGTGAGGCCTGTAGTGCTAACCCACTGAGCCAACGTGCTGCCCTGTGTTTATTGTGTTTTACAATTCCCCACTCTCCCAATGGTGCCACTCCCCCCTCACCCTCTACCTACCCCCCCCCCCCCCACACCCTCTCCCCCCCGCCCCTGCCCCCCGGTGCCATCGCGGTGTGTCCCCAGAACTCACATCTGAGGTGGAGGCAGCCAGCTGCTGACCACGTCCCGTGTTGAGTGCGTTTAGCTGGGTGTTTAGCGTTGCTAGGAGTGCCAAAAATAACCCCGCTATTAAACGCGACTGCTACATTTTGGGGTTTCAGTGAAAAATGGCCCACTGAGGCCACACATGGTGCCATTTCCTGCATGAACAAGCCACACTCCCCACTGTGGCCTCCGGACCCCCCCCCCCAATTCCCCAACTTCCCTATAAGGGGGTCACCGAGCCCCTGAACCCCACATCATAAGGACAGGGCACCCCGCTTTCTGGCACAGCCAGTATAACTTCCGGGCATC
This sequence comes from Scyliorhinus torazame, assembly GCF_047496885.1. Lineage (NCBI taxonomy): Eukaryota > Metazoa > Chordata > Chondrichthyes > Carcharhiniformes > Scyliorhinidae > Scyliorhinus > Scyliorhinus torazame. The sequence goes on from NW_027308250.1 coordinate 30,595, forward strand.
TTGGCACAGCGAGGGTGCCAGGCTTGCAATGCCAAGATGGCATTATCAGTGCCAGGGCACCAACCTCCCCAGAGGCCAACCTCTGATTGTCTGAGAGACCCCCAATTGCCTTCCGCTTGGTCTACTTTGTTGTTAGACCAGTTGTAGACAGTGCTCGCTCGGGGTCTCCAAGGTGCAGGAGATTAGGTCCGGCACAAGCACATTCAAGTGACCCTGATTGCACACTTGAATATGCAAACTTAGGCCCCGCCCATTATGGGTGGGATCCAGATCGTGATGTCAAGCAAGATCCCATTAGATCTCACCAGGTGTGACGAGTAAGGTAAGATCTCGTGAGAGGCCTCTTGCAGGATTCACCGGCTGTGTTGCGTCCCAAGTCAAGCGCGGCCATTAGAGCGCGCCCCTAGTCATTTGTTGGGCCTTCTGGAGTTTCTCCCTGGTCCAACCCATACTTAGAAAGTTTTTCAACGGTGGGGAGCTGAACCCGCCAGCCAGACTGGCTCCTCAGAGTAGTGTCATTAATGCACACCTGACTGGACATACAGGACCTTAGTTCACCATATCGTCCAATAGATAGCACTACAGCATTCTCTTTGCATTGCACTCGAATATCAGCCTAGACTTTCATGCACAAGTCTCCGGAGTGCAACTTGAACCCACAACCTTTTGACTCAGGAAGGAATGTAGCCAAACGCCACAGTTGACATGAATTCCAACGTAACAGACATTCATTTAAAAGAAGGTGGAGACTGAGCAGGGACTTGTGTGGAATCTCACAAGCTACAGCCCACAAGGCTGTGAGGTCACGGATGCACTGTTTGCCCAGAGAGCAAACAATATAAAATTTGACATGGACCAAGCCCAATAAGATGCCGGGGCAGCAGGATTATTCGCCATCGACGGGTTGCCCCAGGTCCAGGCGCTAATAGACGTCATGCATGTCACCTTGCACTCACCAGGCCATCTCGGAGTGCCCTACATCAACAGGAAGGGGTTGCACTCCCTGAACATCCAGCTTGTGTGCAACAACCACATGCAGATCATGCACGTGGGTGCACGCTTCAACCTGGGGAGTGTGCACAACAGCTATATCCTGGGGCAATTGGACATCCACGGCCCTTTTGAGGACCACCCCAGGATGGCTGATTGGCACTTGGGGGTTAAGGGGTACCCGCTGAAGACCTGGCTGATGACGCCAGTATGGAGACCAGTGACCGAAGCGTAGACCTGATATGATGAGGCCCATTCGGCCACACGGGCTGTCATTGAGCAGTGCATCGGAATCCTCAAGAGGCGGTTCCGATGCCTCGACTGCTCTGGTAATGAACTGCAGTACAACCCCCAGAGGGTCGCCCGCTTTGTGGTTGTCTGCTGTGTCCTCCACAACCTGGTACAGCAGTGGGTTGACATGCTGGAGGTGGAGAGGTAGGAACATGTGGCCAACTCCGAGGAGGAGGATGAGGATGAGGAGGTGCCGGACAAGGAGGGGTTGGAGGACAAGCCTTGGGAAGCCCCACAGCACCAGCCGGATGATGGAGGACAGGTGGCTGCAGCGCAGATCAGGCAAGCCCGGAGGGTCATGGAGGGTCATCGACGCTTGCTTAGGATAGGATGTGACCTCGTCCTTCATTCCCTCTCTTCCCAATCCTCGTCTTCCAGTCCCCTTCCCCCATCCCTCAGCCTCCATGCCCCCCACCACCACCACCATTTCCCACCCTCCCGGGGTCTGTGTAACATCTCTCCAGTGTGATGGGACTGTGTCGGCACAATCAGCGGGTCACTGCCGAGGGCAGGGGGGTGATGATAACCCGCTGAAAGCTGAGCACCAGTCTCCTCATTCAATGCCTGCATTGCAGGAGAAATTGCAGTGGCGTCATATTGATCAAGGTCAACTTGTTAAAACTCTACACACATGCCTTGCCGTGCTGCCCTGTTCCGGGTGCTGACTACAAGATGCGCCGCTGTAAAGGGGGGTGAGTCTTGGGAAAGCTAGTGGGTGCCATTGCCAATATGTACGGTGGCTCCGGATTGGCAACCAACGTCCCCTCCTTCTGGCCGGTACCCATAAGGCGCTGGGGGTCACCTTGAGATGGAGGGGCAGCTGGATGTAGCCATGGCTGTCCTTGCGTCATCTGGCTCTGCCAGCTCTGGCACCTCCCCAATGTCTGCAGCACTGTGTCGATGCCCTTGGCGATGCTTTGACAAAGGGTCATCTGGACTCGAAACGTTAGCTCCTTTCTGTTCCTACAGATGCTGCCAGAGCTGCTGAGATTTTCCAGCATTTTCTCTCTGATTTCAAATTCCAGCATCCGCAGTAATTTGTTTTTATGTGGTGTGGGGGGGTGGGGGGGTGGTGTTAGAGTGGTGGAGATGGGGCATATGTGCGGGGAGGTAGGGGGATGGGGGATGGAGTGGATGGAAAGAAGAAGGGGTGTGAAGTATGGGGGGATGGGCAGTAGTGGGGGTGGGTGTATGGGGATGGGGCGGCGTGGGCAGCAATCCAGGGCACGGTGGGCCGGGGCAAAGAATGGTGCTGGGCGGGGTTAGTGCCAGGCGCATTCTCGGGGAGAGGTGGGTGGGGTTTGGGGGAGTCTGGTGCCAATGCATCTGTGTGGCCCAATGGAGGTCGTTGGTCTTTCAGCACTGAGTTCTGGTCCTCCTGGTAACATTGCCCAAGCTGACGGCCACCACCACTTCCTCCCAGGATGCACTGGCTGACCTGTGGCTGACCCTCCGAGAAGCTCAGGGAAACAAGGCATCCCATCTGACCCCTACCGTGTTCAACAATCTGTTCAGGTTGGCATCCCCTAATCGTGGGGCTGGTCACCTCGGCGGCTGTGATCTGTTTGGGGTTGACTGTGCAGGATCCCGTTTAAATGCTGCGCTCCCTTGTTAGCAGGGGGCTGGCCAGCGCAGTCCCGGTGAATCAGCCAATGGGACCATCATTTATCATGTGAAGCCCGTGGAGCCTCGTTAAGTAGATCAGTTAATGATTTATAGCAGTGATGGCCTCGTCGGTCCAAGTTTCAGGAAGCTCACGGCAGTTCCTGCTCACTTCCACACTTAGAAACCTTCTGGTTAAGTTTCGCCCTGAACCTTAGAAACATCAACGCTAACCCTTTCCCTGAATTTCCTGTGTGATCTTTCAGGTTGCTGCACCTGACTGTACTTGAAGAATTTTTTTTAAAAAATACTTTATTCGTAAGATTTTTAAAATGTATATTATATAACAGTTCAAATTTGGCATTATATAAGAGTAATACAGTTCCATTTCTTTTAAGCCAGTATATGGCACTCTGAGGTGCCTCACTACACTTACATTATGGATACAATTTGCAACATACATTTCATGTCTAACAACCCATGGTGCATACAACCTGGGGTTTTTACACAGTTTCCAGTCTCGCTCTGGTAAGAGGGTTGTGCCCATTGTTCTGCCCCAAGCTTCAGTGCGGCCCTCAGCACGTAGTCCTGGACCTTGGAATGTGCCAGCCTGCAATATTTGGTCATCAACATCTCTCAGCACTTGAAGACTAACATATTTTGGACGGAGCAAAAATTCTCTTTCACTAAGTTGATGGTCCTCCAGCTGCAGTTGATATTTATCTTGGTGTGCATCCCTGGAAACAGCCCGCAACACAGGGGTCCTGCATCAAGCTGCTGCTCGGGGTGGACCTCAACAAAAAACAATGGACTCTTTCCAAACCTTCTTTGCAAAGACATATTCCATAAGGAGATGGGTGATGCTCTCTGCCCACCGCAGCCATCTCAACGTCAGTGTACAGTAATGCTGAGATCCCAATGTGCAGGAAGGATCTGTTGGATCTGAAGGATCTCACCACCAGCTAAGCTATATCTTGGTGTTTGTTTGAAAGTTTTGGCACTAAGGCATTCTGCCAAATGATTGACATTCAAGTCCAACATCTCCTTTGACCATGGGATTTCAAGGACTGCACCTGCAAATGGTGTGACTGTGCAATTTACATGTGTATGAATGACTGGGGGGCACGGTAGCACAGTGGTTAGCACAGTTGCTTCACAGCTCCAGGGTCCCAGGTTCGATCACTTGGGTCACTGTCTGTGCGGAGTTTGCACTTTCTCCTCATGTCTGCGTGGGTTTCCTCCGGGTGCTCCGGTTTCCTCCCACAGTCCAAAGATGTGCAGGTTAGGTGGATTGGCCATGCTAAATTGCCCTGAGTGTCCAAACTCTTTAAGTGGGGTTACTGGGTTGCAGGGATAAGGTGGGGGTGTGGGCTTAGGTAGGGTGCTCTGTCCAAGGGCTGGTGCAGACTCGATGGGCCGAATGACCTCCTTCTGCACTGTAAATTCTATGATTCTATGACTGATGTCTTCACACACAGATGTCCTGCTCTAATACCAAGTACATTTCCCACCAGTGTCAGATAAACCTGTGACTATATCTTCGAGTCCTTCTGTTTAGTCATCTGCCATAAAGGGAGAGGCCTGTATTGGCAGAAAAGAGGTCTTTATTTTTGAATTCTTGAATGAAAAATGTTGTTGCTGCATGAGGAGTGACAAATGACCTATATTTATCTGGTCCTTTCATGACCTCTGGACATCACAATGCTCCTGACAGCCAATGAAGTACTTTTGAAATGTAGTTCTTGTTATAATGTAGGAAAGGTGGCAGATAGTTGCACGTAGCAAGGGCCCACAGGAGGCAATGTGATAATGACCAGATAATCTGTTTCTGTGATGCTGACTGAGGAATAGCATTGGCCATGATGTCAGGGATAACTCCCCTATTCTTCTTCAAAGTCGTGTCACAGAATCTTTTATTTTCACCTGACAGGGCAGGTGGAGCATTGGTTCTCGGAGCATGGAGACTTTATCTGAAAGTCTGCACTTCTGAATGTGTAGCTTCCCTCAGTATTGCATTGGAATGGCAACCAAAATTAGGTACTGATGGAAAGTTTAGCATCATGAATTCTCCTCGTTTTGCTTATTTGGATGCAGACGAAGAGCAACAATCATAGAGTCCCTTTTTCAGCCTCTGCAGCTATTCTTCTGTCTCTGCAGACTCGAACAATGATTTATCTTTCAGAATCTAGCAGTTCCCTCTCTCGTTGACCATACACCTGAACTATGCCACCTGGGTTAAAACCAGAAGCCTCCCTCATCTTCGTCTATCACCACTCTTCATGTCCGTATTGTTGGCCATGCTCCTTGTCACCATGTTACCAGCACCCTCCAAGGCTGGCTTTGGGTGCCCAAGTTCCTGCTTAGGGGTAGGTCATACCCACTCAGTAGAATATCACACATCCGCTAATGACAAGGAGAGTTTGGGATGCAGGGAGTGCGGTGGCAAGACAGCAAAATAAATAAGATTGGTAGAGACATAAAAATGTTAGTTTTCGGCTGGTTAAAAATGCATTTCTAGGCTCTTAAAAACCATTTGATGAATTTATTAACAAATTGCTTCCCTGACACAATTTGTGACACAATCAGTATAACTTGTACCATATGTGGGAAGTAAAATCAATGGGATGAAGAAAACTCAGCACATATGCTGCACCTGCACATGTTCCATCATCTCAAAAAACATTAATTCCACAACTGTTTCCACTAATCTTTTGAACAAAATGTTTAAAAGACCTCCCAGACACAAAAGCCAGGACATTTGTCTGCTCTTTGGCTGCTTCTTAGCCTGCAATATCTTAGCCAGTAATATCTGCTTCTCTCTGTGCATGCACAACACACTTTATTAATTTTTATGTCCTGCTCAGTAACTGTGCTCTTGCTTCCAGCTTAGCCTGACTGGATCGCTGGTTCCCAACTCTTCCACCACCGCCATACACCCTGCGTACTGCCCCCCCACCCATGCCAAAACCCATCGGTCAACATTCTGTCTGTTGCTGGGCAGAACAATCAGCAAAAGAAGCCATGATTGTTGCCCAGGAAGTGGGCATTCATCTGCATTATTGGAGTATGACCCTTTATAGCAGTGTCCATAGGGCTCCAGATGGTAACAGGGGAGTCACCAATAACGCATTGGACCTTGGAAGTATCAGCAAAGCAGAATAAATTACGAGGCTCTCTCACTTTGCCACCAATTTTCCGAAGAGGAGGTATTTGCCCATATAGACAAGGAATCAGTGTCTTTTTGACGCAGCTGTGCCGTAGGTTGATTTAAATTTCTGATGTGATTCCTGTTGGATTGGAATTAGTTTAAAGCATTAAAGTTCAGGCAAGTCACATGGTCATCGTTTGGGCTACTCCTGCAGTGGAAGTTATCCGCAAGTCACATTCATGCAGGTGATGCTCTTTTGGCTGTCGCTATTTTCTCTGTCAGTTAAACAATTCACTCTTACCTCGTTGATTAGTGAGCCGCTCGTAGAAAAAAGCTGAGACAAACTAAAGGAGGGCCAGTAGCCCAGAGGTCATGAGTTCAAATCCCACCATGCCAAATTGTGGAATTGAGTTCAATAAAATGTAGGATGGTGCCAGGGAAATTCTTTCTGAAAACGTCCAGATAGTCAGGAAATTCATTCCTGTCCTGAAGGGAAAGGAAGTTTCCATTCCTATCGAGTCTGGTCTACATATGATTCTAGTCCCACATAATGGCCAGAATTTTATGGTCCCCGGATATGTGTGAAATTGCGCAAGATGTTGGCTGCCCGCGCCGATTTCATCTGCGCACTCAAATAATATTTTGTTCAGTGGGCGCGCGCAAGAGTTGTAAGCGTGCCTGCTGACAATCAAGCTGGCAATTTAGCCTATTAAGGGGTCAATTGAATGGAATTTTACATGGCCGTCTGTTTTTAATGGTTGATGGACAGGCTGATTGACCAGGCGGCCTTTATGTTTGAGCTGGAACCTCGATGCAGGACCGGATGAACTGCCTGGGCTGAAATCACATTTTTAAATTTGTCCGGGGACTGAGGTCTGTGTTTGATTGTGCTGCCTGGACACTCTTTGCATAGGTTTTCCAACATTATTTATTTTTTACGGGTCTGCAGCTTCCTGAGACAGCTTCGCAGCAACCCTGAGAGAGCAGGGAAGCGCAGCCCGCTCACACCCTTTTCTCGGTGCCCGCCCTTCCTGGCAATGCTCAGCCTTTCTCAGCACACATTCCACAGTGGCTGCCCATTAATTGGCCAACCAGCATGAAATCGGGTTCATCGTTTATATCATAGAATTTACAGTGCAGAAGGAGGCCATTCGGCCCATCGAGTCTGCACCGGCTCTTGGAAAGAGCACCCTACCCAAGGTCAACACCTCCACCCTATCCTCATAACCTAGTAACCCCACCCAACACTAAGGGCAATTTTGGACACTAAGGACAATTTATCATGGCCAATCCACCTAACCTGCACATCTTTGGATTGTGGGAGGAAACCGGAGCACCCGGAGGAAACCCACGCACACACGGGGAGGATGTGCAGACTCCGCACAGACAGTGACCCAAGCCGGAATCGAACCTGGGACCCTGGAGCTGTGAAGCAATTGTGCTATCCACAATGCTATCGTGCTGCCCTTCTGAGACCAATCGCAGCCAGAAGCATATTTTGCGCCGACTTACGGGCCTGCCAAGTGTATGTGCTTAACAGGCAAAAAATCCAAGACGATGCGTTAACTCTGTCTGTCCTATGAAATCACCTATTGCATGCTGAATGATTGCGCTGCCTCGAAGTGCCCTGTTGTATTAGTGCTCTGTTCTTGTTTACGCCTTCGCAGACAGCATTAAGTTGGCATGAGTGCTACTTGGGAAGCGACACTGACTTTCACGATCCTGGTTTGATGATGCTACATATTTGACGGAGGAGAATATTTAAAGTTTCTGAAAGCGAAAGAATTGTGCAGAGGACATGAACCCCATCAATTATACCCTGGTGTCGGGGTCACCCTACCTTCCTCTCATTGTGCTGCCAGAGATCCATAAGCAAAGTGATCACCGAATCACAGAATACTACAGTGCAGAAGAGGCCCTTTGGTTCATTGAGTCTGCACCGATGCATGAAAGGCACTGACCTGCCCACCTGCCCACATATTCCCACTTGCCAGCACTTGGCCCATAGCCCCAAGGCCTTGAATGTTATGGCGTGCCAAGTGCTCATCCAGGTACTTTTTAAAGGATATGAGGCATCCACCCCTACCACTCTCCCAGGCAGTGCATTCCAAACTGTCACCATTCTCTGGCTAAAAAAGATTTTCCTCAAATCCCGCCTAAACCTCCCACGTTTCACTTTGTCCCCTTGTAACTGACCCTTCAACTAAGGAGAACAGCTGCTCCCTATTCACCCTGTCCATGCCCCTCATAATCATGTATACCTCAATCAGGTCACCCCTCAGTCTTCTCTGCTCCAGCGAAAACAACCCAAGCCTATCCAACCTTTCTTTGTAACTTAAACGTTCCATCCAAGGCAACATTCTGGTGAATCGCCTCTGCACCTCCTCCAATGTAATCGAATCCTTCCTATAATGTGGCAACCAGAATTGCACACAGTACTCCAGCTGTGGCCTCACCAAAGTTCTATACAGCTCCATCGTGACCTCCCTGCTTTTGTAATCTATACCCCGGTTGATAAAAGTGAGTGTCCCATATACCTTTTTCACCACTCTATTAATCGGCCCTTCTGCCTTCAGAGATCTGTGGACAAACACGCCAAGGTCCCTTTGTTCTTCGGAACGTCCCAGTGTCAGACCTTTCGTAGTACTTCCTTGTTAAATTACTCCTTCTGAAGTGTATCACCTCGTGCTTTTCAGGGTTAAATTCCATCTGCCATTTGACCATCCCATCTATATCTTCCTGTAACCCAAGACACTCAACCTCACTGTTATCTACCCAACCAATCTTTATGTCATCCGCAAACTCACTGATCCTACTCCCCATAGAGTCATCTATGTTGTTTATATAAATGACAAACAATAGGGTGGCCAGCACGGATCCCTGTGGTACGCCACTGGTTACTGCCTTTCAGACACTAAAGCATCCATCTATCATCACCCTCTGTCTCCTACCGCTAAGCCAATTATGAATCCACCTTATCAAATCACCCTGTATCCCATGTGGGATCTTGTCAAAGACTTTGCTGAAATCGATGTAACCTACATCAACTGCACTACCCTCATCTATACACTTGGTTACATGCTAAAAAAAGTTCAATCAAATTTGTTAGACGTGACCTCCCTCTGTCAAAGCCAGGCTGACTATCCCTGATAAAACTTTGCCTCTCCAAGTGGAGATAGATTCTCTCCTTCACAATCTTCTCCAGTTGTTTCCCAGCCACTGGTGTGAGACTCACTGGTCTATAGTTCTCTGGCTTGCCTCTCCAACCTTTATTATATAGTGGGACCCCATTAGCTGTTCTCCAGTCCTCTGACACTTCCCCCATTGCTAGAGAGGAATTAAAAATTTGGGTCAGAACCTTGGCAATCTCCTTCCTCACCTCCTAAAGAAACCTGGGACACAATTCATCCAGATCTGGAGATTTATCCACTTTTAAGTCCGCCAATACCTCCAATACGTTGTCACTTCCTATGACAATTTGCTCAAGAACCTCACAATCTCTCTCCTGAGTTCCATAACTATCTCCTCATTCACTTGGGTGAAGACAGATGTGAAATATTCATTCAACACCCTGCCAATGTCCTCTGGCTGCACCCACAGAGGTTGGTTCTTAATGGGCTTACCCTTTCGCTGGGTATCCTCTTCCCATTGATATAATTACAGAATATCTTGAGATTTTCCCTACTTATACCAGGCAGAACTTTCTCTATCCCCTCTTTGCTCTCCTACTTGCTTTCTTAAGCTCTATCCTGCACTTTCTGTCCTCCACTAATGCCTCTGCAGACTTGCTCCTCATATACTTGCTAAAAGCCTCTCTTTTCCCTCTCATTGTATCCTGAATGTCTCTGGTCATCCATGGTTCTGTGGGTTTGTTATGCCTTCCTATTACCCTAGAGGGAACATATTGGGCCTGTACCCTCCCCATTTCAAATTTGAATGCCTCCCACTGCTCTTCTGTAGGTTTCCCCACAAGTAAATCTTTCCAGTCTTCTTTGGCCAGATCCTGCCCTATTTTGTTAAAATCTACTCTCCCCCAATCCAAAACCTTTTTTTGCAACTTGTCTATTTCTTTGTCCATAACAAATTTAAATTGAACCATGTTGTGATAGCTATCGCTAAAATGCTCTCCCACCAACACATCAACCTGCCCGGTTTCATTCCCCAGAATTAGGTCCAGCACTGCACCATCCCTTGTTGAATCCTCTACATATCGAGCTAAAACGTTCTCCTGCATACTGTAATATTCTTGTCGGATGGCCTGATTTATATTACATGGACACTTGTAGCTAAAGCTATCAATAATTTAGTAACATTAACTGTGGGTCAAATATATACAAAATAACAGTATGAACATGCACAAGCAACCTCGCGCTTCCAGCTCCTGAGTCAATCTGAGGTCACCTGACTCTCATGTTCACTTATATACTAATGAGACTCCTAGTGGTCAGTCGGGGGAAATACAACACAACCATGATATTTGGATAAAAGCAAATTACTGCGGATGCTGGAATCTGAAACCAAAGAGAAAATGCTGGAAAATCTCAACAGGTCTGGCAGCATCTGTAGGGGGAGAAAAGAGCTATCGTTTCGAGTCCAGATGATCCTGACAAAGGGTCATCTGGACTCAAAACATTAGCTCTTTTCTCTCCCTACAGGTGCAGACCTGCTGAGATTTTCCAGCATTTTCTCTTTGAGGACAACCATGATATCATTACATATACATGATAAGAACTCCGCTCCATCTAAGCCCTTAACATGATTGCTATCCAAAATAATTTTGGGAAAGTTGAAATCACCTAATATAATTACCCTCTTATTATTTTTACACTTCTCTGCAAATTGCACACATATTTACTCCTCAATCTCCTGCTGACTGTCTCGGGTCTATAATAAACACCTAGCAATGTAGCTGTTCCTTTTTTATTCCTAACCTCTATCCACAAAGCTTCATTTGATGCCCCCTCCAAGATAACATTTCTCCTTACCACAGTAACTGCCTTCTTAACTATTAATGCAATGCCTCCTCCTCTTCTACCCCCTCCCCTGTCTCGCCAGAAGGTTCTGTATCCCGGTATGTTGAGCTGTCAATCATGTCCCTCACTCTACCATGTCTCTGTGATAGCTATTCATCCATTTTACCTTTAATACTCCTGGCATTAACGTAGAGGCCATTCAGCCTTGTCTTACTCCCTTGAAACTTACTACCACTGTATTCCCTCTGACCTGATTGTTTTTTTATGTTATACTGTGTCCCTATTCTGCTATCAGTCTGTGCCCCCCCCCCTCCCCCCCCACCCCCCGTCAAACTAATTTAAACTCTTCCCAACAGCACTAGCAAACCCGCCAGCAAGGATGTTCATCCCATTCTGGTTCAGATGTAAACTGTCCCACTTGTACAGGTGCCACCTTCCCCAAAAATGGTCCCACTGGTCGAGGAATCTAAAACCCTCCCCCTGCACCAACCGTTAAGCCATGCTTTCATCTGTGCTGTTCTCCAATTCCTGTACTCACTAGCACGTGGCACTGGGTGCAATCCAGAGATTACAATGCAAGAGGTCCTGCTCTTTAGTCTTTGCCTAACTCCCTAAATTCTTGATACAAGGCCTCATCCCTCTTTCTACCTATGTCGTTAGTGCTAACATGTACCCTGACCTCTGCCTCATCATCCTTCCCCTTCAGGATGCCCTGCAGCCGTTCAGTGACATCCCGGACCCTGTCACCAGGGAGGCAAAACACCATCCTGGAGTCTTTTTCATGACCACAGAAGTGCCTATCTGTGCCCCTGACTATGGAGTCCCCTATGACGATTGCTCTTTTGATGAAAGCCTTTGCCCAGGCAAAGTGGCTTAGAATCAGAGAATTATAGGATTCCTACAGTGCAGAAGGAGGACATTTGGCCCATCGAGTCTGCACAACCTACTGAAACAGCACCCTACCTAGACCCACACCTCTGCCCTATCCCCGTAACCTCACCTAACTGTTGGACTCTAAGGGGCAATTTAGCATGACAAATCCACCTAACCTGCACATCTTTGGAATGTGGGAGGAAATCCACCCTAACAAGGGAGAATGTGCAAACTCCACACAGACAGTGACCCGAGGTCGGAATCGAACCGGGGTCCCTGGCGTTGTGAGACAATGTGCAAAAGTGTTGCCTTTGATTACACATAATTTGGAGATTGATGAATGTTAACCAAAGCAGTTTGGAATATGATTGTGAAATTCAACCTGGCACTCACTCTTGATTGAAGTGAATCCTTCGAAGACATGTTCTCTCCACCATACCAAGATAAGTGTAGCTCTGCTGTTAGTTGGTCCGTGAGTGACTGCAGGCACAGGCAGTCAATTCCCAATCGAATCTGACTTGCCTGACACCTCTTGCCCTCTTTCTTTAGCCGAGCATATGACCCCATTGGTGACCATCTTGTGAATTACAGGTGATGCAACTGAAAATATCTTCAGCAAAACTCTTGCTCCCAAAACCTTCAAACATGTTACAACTGAAAATAACCTTGCTAACAAATCCACACTCAAATTACAATCTCAATTACCAGGACTCAGCTTTACATATTGCTTTTCATCATCATGCAGCTTAGTTTGTCAGGATATAGGTTGACACACTGTGCAATCTTGCCAGCATCACTGAAAATTATGCATGTGTTTGTTCTCCCATCACTCGGAAAGATTTGAATATTGTACTGAAATTTACACCTGCCTTCTTGTGTGCGTCTGCTGGCTGAGACCCTCATTCCCATGTGATATGTTATGGGCAGAGACCAAGGGATAGGATTTGCCACTAAGTTTTCTGATCAAACATTCATTCCATACCACTAGTGGTGGAGCCAATGGGAAAAGACGACCTCATGTACGTGAAAGATCTTTATTTGCTTTTAGAAATACCTTTCACAAAAAACACTTGTACCAAGGGCAACAGTTCAAACACAAGTAGGAGTCAACTGCTGACCTGTGGCAGTCCCAAATAATACAGATATTCATCAGCTTTGAATACACCTTACAGGTAGCATTGAAATTCCTGTAGCACGTTTTCTCATGTTTCTACTTGTCAGCAGGAGCTGTTCACAGTTATGCAGATCCAGACTCGCTGAATGACTGCACTAACCAATGGTTTATGACTGCCCACACCTCCTTCAAAGATCTTATCGTGCCATCTCACTGATGGATTGAAGGATGGGAGGTGCTGGAACATTCCTTTACATATTTGCTCTCAAAGGCATGGTTCAATTTTCGTTCCTCCGAAATCCTCCCTGCTCTGCTGAAGACAGTGACTAATATACTGTTTGATTATTTCAGCAGCCTTCAAGTTTGTTCAAGAGTTGAGCCCAGGCAGTCATGGAAGCACAGGCAAGTTCAATTCTATCCTGACCCAATGTCCACATTGTTGGTACTTCCAACTAAGAATCACTGCGTTCACCATGTTTAAAAATGCTACAAGAACATAATGTGTAGGAGTAGAATTAAGCTGTTTGGCCCATCAGGTCTGCTCCGCCATTCAATCACTGCTGATATTTTTTTCATCTTCATTCTCCTGCCTTCTCCCCAAAAACTCTGATCCCCTTTGTCATGATATTCAGATAAACATCAGGGTGCAAACACACATACACACTGATGGACAGATCAACGGACCAATCAACACACACGCAACATCACAGCCAATCACAAGCAAGAGCACACGCACTATAAAACGGGGAACACCACAGTTCCCGCTCATTCCAGCAGGAGACAGCTCAGGGCACAGAGCTCACAGCAAGCCACTCAGACATTCACCATGTGCTGAGTGCCTCTCCAAGATAGTGTAAGGACTGGGTCCACAGGTTAAAGGGTAAAGAACAAACCACAGTCATGAGTTTACAGATGTTGTTATTGACAGTAATAAAACAGAGTTGTAGCATCTGCAACTGTGTTGGTTCGTCTGTATAGCGGAACACCCAACATGACATAGTACCAGGATTGGAACCCAGCAACTGTGAGACCTACCTACACATCTTCAGGAATCCGCCATCCTGCGCCATGGACACCATCAGCCGCCGCAGCCGCTCCAAATCGCTGGAAACCTTGGCGTCAACTGGAAGCTGTTTAAACAGCGCTTCCAGTTTTTCCTAGAAGCCACAGAAAGGGAGAATGCTTCGGACACCAGAAAAATCACCCTCCTCTCTACGGCAGGGCAACACGCCATCCACATCTACAACTCCCTGGCATTCGCGGAAGGCGAGGACAAGACGAAGTACAAGATGGTCGTTCTTAAACTCGAGCAGCACTTCAACGTCGAGGTGAACGAGAGCTTCGAGAGGTACCTCTTCCGGCAGCGCCTGCAGGGTAAGGATGAGCCTTTTCAATCTTTCCTGACACACCTCTGTATCCTTGCGCAATCCTGCGGTTATGAGGCCACCTCCGATTCCATGATTCGGGACCAGATAGTTTTTGGGGTCACCTCGGGCACCCTACACCAGCAGCTCCTCAAGATTAAGAGCCTCACCCTAGTCACCGCCATCGAAGCCTGCGTCCTCCATGAAAACGCGACAAGCCGGTACTCCCAATTCCAGGCGGCCGAATCGGCACGGCAGAGGTCCTCCGAGGCCGAGCGGGTCCAGTCGATTGAGTTCCTCCTGGCCCGCGGCCAGGACGAGGGCGGCCATTTTGCGCACTTTCCGCGGCCTCCCGCGCTTGTACGCGCCAAAAGAGACGTCGACGCAGAGGGACGTGACGCGCAGGCGTACTCTACGCAGGACCGAACTGCGCATACGCGATGGTGCAACAAACGCCATGATGTCACGACGTGCGGCAACTGTGGATCCGCACATTTAAAGCGGCAATGTCCAGCAAAGAATTGACAACGCCTCCGCTGTGGCAAGATGGGCCACTACGCTGCCTGCTGTCGAACAGCTCAACCTGCCAACGCTTCCCAATTCCGCAAGCCTCACAGGGACGTGCAGGTCATTCAGCCTCCATACACCGAGTCATACCCTGACGATGTACAGACCGGTGATACCGACGACCGGGAAGCCTTCCGCGTAGCGGTCATTGACAGGAACCGGATGTCCCCAAGCAGGACCCACCAGCCAATGCCAGTGAACAGCGTTAATCCGGGTGATGAATGGTGTGCCACCCTAACGATCAACCGATCACCAATCACATTCCGTTTACACACTGGTGCCTCCGCCAACTTTATAGCATGGTCAGCGTTCTACGCCTTGAAGGTCAGACCGATTCGGCCATCCCGCTGTCAGATGGTCGATTACAGCGGAAATGTTATCCCGGCCATGGGATCCTGCCAGCTCGAGGTCACACACAATGCATACACAGCCACACTGTCTTTTGAGATAGTTGGATCCTCGAAGGACTCCCTGCTAGGCACACAGGCGTGCAAGTTTCTCCACCTCGTTCAGCGGGTAGACACTCTGTCTCCAGAAGGCACGTCCGACTTTCCGGATGCAGAATTTAGGGCAAAGCTCCACTCGCTCCTCGCCCACAACCAGGAAGCTTTTGAGGGCATGGGCACACTGCCCTACACTTACAGAATACGGCTCAAACCGGACGCCACCCCGGTCATTCACGCACCGCGTAGAGTCCCAGCACCACTCAAAGACCGCCTCAAGCAGCAGCTGCAGGATCTCCAGGACCAAGGAGTGCTTTCCCGGGTCACGGAGCCCATGCCATGGGTCAGCTCCATGGTGTGCGTTAAAAAGCCCTCTGGCGAACTCCGGATCTGCATCGACCCGAAAGACCTGAACAACAACAGCATGAGGGAACACTAACCCATACCCAAACAGGAAGAGATCACGAGCGAAATGGCCCGGGCTAAAATTTTTTCAAAGCTTGATGCCTCAAAGGGTTTTTGGCAGATTCAACTGGATCAGTCCAGCATGAAGCTGTGCACCTTCAACACTCTCTTTGGCAGATACTGCTACAACAGAATGCCGTTTGGCATCATCTCGGCATCCGAGGTATTTCATAGAATCATGGAACAGATGATGGAGGGCATCGAAGGGGTGCACGTCTATGTTGACAACGTCATCATCTGGTCCACCACACCACAGGAGCACATCAGTCGTCTCCAGCGTGTCTTTGCTCGGATACGAGAACACGGCCTGCGCCTCAACCGAGCCAAGTGTTCTTTTGGCCAAACTGAGCTAAAGTTTCTGGGGGACCACATATCCCGGTCAGGAGTGCGTCCGGATGCAGATAAAGTGAGCGCCATTACAGCCATGCCGCAGCCGGCAGTCAAGAAGGCAGTGCTACGCTTTCTCGGGATGGTCAACTTCCAAGGGAAGTTTATTCCCAACCTTGCCTCCCACATAACGGCTCTTCGCCACCTAGTGAAGAAGACCACGGAGTTCCAGTGGCTGCCCGCGCACCAGAAGGAATGGGAGGAGCTCAAGATTAAGCTCACCACAGCCCCGGTATTGGCGTTCTTCGACACCTCTCGAGATACGAAGATCTCGACTAATGCCAGCCAGTCCGGCATTGGGGCGGTACTCCTGCAACGGGACGACACTGCATCATGGGCCCCGGTCGCCTATGCCTCGCGGGCCATGACCCCCACAGAACAGCGCTATGCGCAGATCGAGGAGTGCCTGGGTTTGTTAACCGGCATTCATAAGTTCCGCGACTACGTGTATGTTCTCCCTCAGTTCACCGTGGAAACCGACCATCGCCCTTTGGTCAGCATCATACAAAAGGACCTGAATGAGATGACCCCTCGCCTCCAACGTATTCTGCTCAAGCTCCGTAGGTACGACTTCCAACTGGTCTACACCGCGGGAAAGGACCTCATCATCGCGGATGCTCTGTCCAGAGCAGTGAGCACCCCCACCTCCACCCCCCTCACCACACAAGCCCCAAACACAACTAAACAACACAATACCCCCAGCCCGGACACTACACCACACACACACCCAGCCACCGATACCCCCACATGGTGTGAGAACCTCGTCAAGTGGTACTCATTATCCTACACAGTGCAAGCCTTACTAGTGATAGCCATAATGTACAGTGTCATTCAGACAATTAGATTGCGAAAATGGAGTAGGAGAGCCTCCCACCCTCCAGTATACACATTTAGAGCCCCCTTTCTCGAGCTCCAGCAAACCCCACACTCTTTCTGAACCTTTTTCCTTAATAAATTCCGCGGTTGTTGTTTTTGTTAATAAAGTTACTTCTCTGTATGAGAATGTTAGTGATAGGAAGAAATGTGATGCTGCTATTGGATTTGTGTTGTATTGTAAGATCAGGGGCGTCATTCTCTGACCCCCCCAGAGGGTCGGAGAATGGCCGTTGGCCGCCGTGAATCCCACCCCCGCCGGTTGCCGAAGTCTCCGAAGGGAGAAAAGTCGGCGGGGTGTTAATGTCGCCGCTGCCGCGGAGAATGTCACGGGTCTGCGCAAGGCAGCCGATTTTCGGCCTGCCGATATTCTCCCTTCCGGATGGGCCAAAGTCCTGTCGACGTGATGGCCGTTCACGTCGACGTAAATTAAACCTCCTTTTCATCGGCGTGACCCGGTGCTCCAGGCTCACGCCGACCAGCGTGGAGGTGAGTGACGGCCTGGGGGGTTGGCTCTGGGCAGGCGATGGCGTGGCCGCAGTCTGAATGCGTGAGGAGAGGTGTGTCTCGGCTTGTGTGTGTGTGTGTGCGGCGGGGGGGGGGATGGTTAGAATAGGCTGGGCTCCGGGGGAGTGCCGGGAGGGGGTCCGTGCCGGGGTGGAGGTTGGGGGGGGGGTCCGTGCCGGGGAGGGGGATGGGGGGGTCCGTGCCGGGGTGGAGGTTGGGGGGGGGGTCCGTGCCGGGGAGGGGGACGGGGGACGGGGTCCCTGCTGGGGAGGGGGATGGGAGGGCAAGTGAGTTGGTCCACCTGGCCAGGTGCTAGCCTCCAACAGTTGGACCCATGCGGTCCATGCCACCTGGCTGGGGGGAGGAGGGGATATGGGCAATGATGACATGTCGTCGTTCCCCTCCCCCCACCAGGCCGTCATGTTTTAAGATCATCCAGCGATGTTGGCCGCCGTGGCGGCAGCCGTCATGTCTATGTTGCCCTGGATGAGGAGGAGGAGCGTGCCAGAGAGGCGGCACAGGCTGCTGCAGAGTGGCAGGCGGCAGCCGCCCAGGCTGGAGGGACACCCGACCGACAGGACGAGGAAGGGGAGGAGGACGTCGCGGCCCCACGGCAACGGAGGCACCCGAGGGCACCCCGTGTGTACCGGCCCAGGCAGTCATACCAGGACCTCACGGACCGGGAATGCAGGAGGAGACTCCGGATGAGCCGGGAAACCGTGGCACACATCTGCCACCTGCTGGCACACCTGTCACCGCATGGCACTGGCGGGGGACACCCTCTCCCCGTGTCCGTGAAGGTTACGATGGCCCTGAACATTTATGCAACGGGGTCATTCCAGGCACCGAGTGGGGACCTGTCCGGCATATCGCAGACATCGGTGCACCGGTACATCCGGGCAGTGACAGATGTCCTATATGCCATGGCGCACCGCTACATCCACTTCCCCGTGGACCGGGCCAGCCAAGATGCCCGGGCCGTGGGCTTCTCTGCCATGGCCGGGTTCCCCATGGTCCAGGGCGCGATCGATGGGATGCACGTCGCCGTGCGGCCACCTGCAGATAACAGGGCCGTGTTCACTAATAGGAAGGGGACCTATTCGATGAACGTACAGGTGGTCTGCGACCACCGCATGATGATCCTGCACGTCTGCGCCCGTCACCCAGGCAGTGTACACGACTCATTCGTGTTGTCGCGGTCATCCATCCCCAGCATGTACGAGGGACGCCATCCCCGGCTGAGGGGCTGGTTGCTGGGCGACAGGGGCTACCCATTGCGATCGTGGCTGATGACGCCTATACGGAGGCCACGCAATGAGGCGGAGAACCGCTACAATGATGCCCATGTAGCGACAAGGGGAGTGATAGAGAGGTGCTTTGGCATGCTG
The DNA here is from genome assembly GCF_047496885.1 of Scyliorhinus torazame. Taxonomy (NCBI): domain Eukaryota; kingdom Metazoa; phylum Chordata; class Chondrichthyes; order Carcharhiniformes; family Scyliorhinidae; genus Scyliorhinus; species Scyliorhinus torazame. The sequence goes on from NW_027308250.1 coordinate 49,580, forward strand.
AAGATGCGTTTCAGGTGCCTGGACCTCTCTGGGGGCGCCCTCCAGTATCGGTCAGATAGGGTCGGCCGCATTATTGTGGTGTGCTGCGTCCTGCACAACATAGCCCAACAGAGGGGCGATGTGCCGCAGGCAGAGGAGGGCAGAGTGGAGGAGCAGCAGGAAGAGGCGCAGTCCTCCCCAGATGTGGGGGATGGGGGTAATGGTCAGGGCAGACGGGGTAGACACGGGCGCGTGGCTGTCCATCCTAACCGGCTGGGCCAGCGGGCACGGGACAGGCTGATAGCCACCTGCTTCACTGACTAGATGGGCGTGGGAATCGGGTAGTATGGCCACAGACCGCACACCATGGCAACAGCCGACCACCCACACCCCCCACCCATCCACCCACCCAGCACCCTCAACCCCCTCCCCAACCCCACCCACCCCACCCGCATGCACACACCCCCCCTCGCCATTGCCGATCCACCTGCGGCACAACGGGCCGGGCTCACACAGTTGCGGGTGGACGCGTGTCTATCGCAGGCCATGGAGGATGATGACAGCCCGCCCTGCGGTGAGCTCCTGGCTCTACATCGTTGGACTATGTCTGACCCATGGCCACAGTACCACCATCCACCCGGACCATCCCTGCATGCGGCTGTGACACCGCAGCGCACGGTCCCGTCCTCTGCCCGGGGGATGTTGATGGCGGCCCAGGGGGAAGGGGGCAGACTCACCTGGGGCTGAGGTAAGACCACCACTCACACACACACTTGCGCTCAACGTACATGACACCCCCGCACACTTTGGACAGAGCACAAAGGCAGCTTCTGTAGTTGTAACATTGACTTTAATAACCAAAGGAGTTCATGCACGTGCCCTAGCCCCTAAAACTCATCTGTGCCCTGCAACCGTGCCAACTTATTCAGTGTCTAATTGTTTGGCCTTACGGGCCCTTTGACTACGTCTACGTGGTTCCCCAGACGGAAAAGCAGAACTGGAGGTGGACTACTGTGATTCCTGCCCTCTGACACTGGATCCCTTTGGCGGCCGTTTCCTGGGGCGTCCTGGCCTAGATGGGACAGGCTGCGGCCCGGGCGACTGGGATGGCGAGCTGCCAGCCTGTCCTGCCCAATGCCCACCCGATGCACCTGGGACGGAAGGGGGGGGGAGTCCAAGGTGTCGCGGTGTACCGGGACCTCCCCTACAGAGGGAGCCGGGACGGACCACACCACCTCCTCCTCCCTCGGGGTGCCCGATGGCTCCCAGGCCTCTACATGGGTGGGGGATGCGAACGGACTGGCCATCCGACGCCCCCCCGACATCTGGCGCTGCCAGTCCTGGAGGCCCGTGCTGGTATCGACAGGGGTCTGCAGGTTTGCAGCCATGGAGCCCAGGGGGTTGGCAAACCCTGTCTGTGACAGTGCGACGCCGGCTTGCACATGGCCACTGGCGCCGATGCCCTCAGCGATGGCTTGCAGAGACTGGGCCATGGCCTGCTGAGACTGGGCCATGGCCTGCAGAGTCTGGGCCGTGGCCTGCTGAGACTGGGCTATGGCGTTGAGCGCCTCTGCCATCTGGCGCTGGCACTGGCTCATGGCCTCCTGTGAGAGGGCAGCCATTTCCTGGGCCACAGACGCCGCCTGCACGGAAAGCCCCAGGCCTCGCAAACCGTTCCCCATGTCTGACACCGTCGCACCCATTGCCTCCACCGCGGACGCCACCCGTGCGGTTTCGGCCTGGGTGGCACGCATGACCGGCACCACTCCCAGCTCCTGGACGCGGGTGGACTCCTCCACCTGCGACTGCAGCCGCCGCAAGCTGCCCGTCACCCTCTTCGCTTGTCTCCGGGTCGGTGGTTGCATCGGATCTATGTGTGGGTGTGGTAACTCCAGGAACCCGGGATCCATATGGATGGCAGATGTTCGCTTGGGCTGGGCTGCCCTCCGACCATCCGGCCCCTCTGCTGCTCCTACCTCCACCTGCTGTACCGGGACGGCTGTGTTGTGCGCACCAGTGAGTGTACCAGACGCCTCATCACTAAAGTGCCCAACTGAGGTGAGTGTTTCTGCGATGGTGGAGGGTGTTGGTGACAGCAGTGGCGTTGTGTCGTGCTCTTCGTCCCACTCTGAGTCCAGGGCACTTTGGGGTGGGGGTTCGTCTCCACCCATCCACTCTGAATTACTATCCGGTATTTTGTCTTCCTGGGTAGTGCTGTCCTGGGTAGTGGTGTCCCGGGTAGTGGTGTCCCGGGTAGCGGTGTCCCGGGTAGTGGTGTCCCGGGTAGTGGTGTCCTGGGTAGTGTTGTCCTGGGTAGTGGTGTCCTGGGTAGTGGTGTCCTGGCTCGGATGTGACGGGGGCCTGTGGCTGCCCCCCTCATCGCTGGGTGGTCGCTCCCGCACGTGACGGGGGTGTCGTCTCCCTGTTGCTCCAGGTCTCTCCGTCTCCCGTGGTGTGCGAGGGGCATCCTGCGGGCATCGCATGCTGGAGGGTCCGGGTCTCTCCGTCTCCCGTGGCCTCCGAGGGGCATCCTGCGGGCGGTCTGCATCTGCGGGGATGGGTGCCTGGACGTTTGGTCCTGCGATACACAATGAAGCATGCATGGTTAGACATCAGGCAGTGATCAGGTGATACGGGGGAGGGGGATATAGGGGAGGGGGGATATGGGGACGGGCTGTCGGTGGCTCACTTGCTACTACGCCCCCGACCTCTGCATCAGCAACCTCCCGGTCCTCAGGTCCGCCAGCCAGTTCCAGGGCCCTTTCCTGGTGTTCGGTCAGTGGTCTCTCATCAGCGGGCCCTCCTCCAGTCCTCACATGCTCCCTATTGTTGTGTGCGCGCATCTCCTGTGGGGGGGGGGGGTGGCAGGGGTAAAAGGCAACACTGTTAGGAAGGTATATGAATGCACGCCATCGGTTGCGCGTGCATTGCAGAGGTTAAGGTTAGGGCTGGATTCACTTGGGATATGGGGGAGGGGTGGATATGGGGGAGGGGGGGATATGGGGAGGGGGGGATATGGGGAGTGGGGATATGGGGAGGGGGGATATGGGGGAGGGGGGATATGGGGGAGGGGGGATATGGGGAGGGGGAATATGGGGGAGGGGGGATATGGGGGAGGGAGGATATGGGGGAGGGGGATATGGGGGAGGGGGATATGGGGGAGGGGGGATATGGGGGAGGGGGGGATATGGGGGAGGGGGATATGGCGGAGGGGGGATATGGGGGAGGGAGGATATGGGGAGGCTCACCCTGCCTGCTCTGACAAGGTCGTTCACCTTCTTGTGGCACTGGGTGCCTGTCCGTGGTGTCAGGGCCACAGCGGTGACAGCCTCTGCCACTTCCCTCCACAGACGCCGGCTGTGGCGTGGGGCAACTCTGCGGCCGTGCCCGGGATACAGGGCGTCCCTCCTCTGCTCCACCTCATCCAGGAGCGCCTCCACATCGCGTGACTCGAACCTCGGGGCTGAGCGGCGGCCAGCCATCCAGTCGGGTGTTGCGGTCGGGTGTTGCGGTCGGGTGGGGGGGAGCAGCGCGGCCTTATGAGCCGTCATGCCGTGCGGCGCGTATGACGCTGCACGGCGTGAACCACTGCGCAAGCGCGGATCCCGTTACGTCGCTGCTAGCCCATTTCGGGCCGGAGACTATCGACCCATTTTTCCGACGTGACGCAAGTGGGATTTGCGCCGTTTTTTTCGCCGATCGGCGGACTTTCCGCCGATAACAGAGAATTTCGCCCAAGTTCTTTGATTGTTAAATAGCAGCATGAGTGTAGTCTTGTTACAGACAGTTAGAGGTTCCCCTTTTTACTGAATATTAAATGGCCCCTTAGATATTTTTAGATTTGTGTTGTTTCGGGAAAATTTGGTAAATGTTTTTGGACCCATAGGACAGAGTAGAGTAGAACCTGTCCTTGGTTAAGGGTACCCGGCATTTCAGAGAACAAAGAAGACCCAGTATTGTGATCCTTGATGCTTCGAGTTGAGGATCAAGAGGACAGAGTGTGGCCATCTGGGATGGCCACTTCCAACTAGGTACAGAGAAACTCGCAAAGCCTGGTGGGTAAAATGGACAAGCCAAGACTCAGGCAGGCTGAGAGCCTGAAATGCATATTCATAAGCAAGACATCCAGACAGTATCAAAACTCCGTCCAATTAGCATTGTAATGGGGTTGATTAGCATTTGATGGCCCACCATCCCCAAAACAAAGGACTAGTACTCAAGCAACCAGTACAGTCCCAGACATTTCGGCGCCATTCCCTGTTCAAGGGAAATGCAAACAACGGGGTCAGTCACCACTTGGGACACGCCCAGCCATCCAGATCCCCGCCCACTTATTGGCTAAGGAATCGAATAGAGTGATCAGGGATCACCCAATTAGTAAGGCCCAAATCGAAGGACCGCCCAAAAGAGTGCGAAAACCCCCCGAGCATAAGAAGAAGAGTTTGCCATATGTTTGCTCTCTCTTGGTGCCCTCTTGGCCTTAGTACCCCGGTCACGGCCATCGCCAATTGCAGCAACACCAGAAGCAAGTCCAAGTTCAACGCTCGCTCCCAGACGGATGAGCCCAGCTGAGCAGCAGTTACTCCTTCGAACCCGAGAGATCCAGAATTGAACAGCGGCCACTGTTTTCTGACCTAAGACGGGTGCCCGAAGTTAAATACAGGTTGTCTTAGCTGATAGGTGTAGTTAACTAGTAGTGTTTATGTTGCATAACTAATTGTGTGTAAATAAAGTACCCTTGACCTTGAACTAACTAACTGGTGTTTGGCTCTTTGATCAATAGCCGGTTGAAATTTGTGGTGGTATCATTCGATACCTGGCGACTCTAAGTAAGCATTAAGACATAGATAACACAGAAGGAAGGGCAAACTCGCTGATTGCCATAATTGAAACAGAGCCACAGAAAAGACAGAGTAAAAGAAAAGGCAACAAAGGGCACCTTACCTATCCCAAAGGTCTCCCATGACCATATCCAAGAGAACCAACCTCACTATAGGACTCAGCAAAGTTTAGACCTGCACCTACCAAGTCCAACATTGGGCAGGATTCTCAGTCCCGCCGCACCAGATTTCTGGTCGATTTCCTGCCCGAAAGGACATTAGTGAACCAGATGGGTTTTTTTTAATGACAATTGGCAATGGTTTCATGTTCATCATTAGACTTTTAATTGCAGATTTTTATTGAATTCAAATTTCACCATCTGCAGTGGCGGGATTTGGTCCCCAGTGCATTGCCCGGGGTCTCTGGTTTACTAGTCCAGTGACAATACCACTATACCACCACCTCCCCTTTAATAAGCATGAGATAGTCATTAATTGCTATGTATCAGAGAACATATCCCTCCTGGGGACGTGTCACATGACCTGTAGTGATGTCAGCAAATGGTGTTTGCATGGGCTTCAGTTCTCCATCTTAGATTGTATGAGCGACATTCCTAAGAAAACCTCTCATCATGTTTGTAAGAATCCAGAGTGTAGGCTCCTCCATATCTTTTCTCTTTGCAGCCAGCTCAAAGATATAACAAAAGAGAAAACTGGCAACGAGGATTGAGGCAAGAAAACAAAATTGCTGGACAACAAAATAAAAAATCATCAGCTGCATTTGTGGAGACGGCGTCAAGAGTGGAGGGGGTTTCCTGGGACTGGATTCACACTCATGTCGGACAGGCCTCCGTTGCTGAATGTTTTAAAAAGATCGACTACAACCGTAAGTAAAGAGGAACTACTGTTTGAAAGCTTGCTTGCCGTTAAAGGGGTAGAGTTTGGGTTGCAGAGACAGCGCGTATGATGTAGCTAAACCGGCTGGGGGAATGGGCATTCAGAAGTCTTTCGACTCTGTACAGGCCACTCCTCCAGAAAAGTCAAACCGCAGTAAAACAAAAGGGAAAAATTCTAAGTTACAGTGTGGATAAGGGGATCACTTGTGTTGTACATCCAAAAGAATTGGAGGGAGGAAGTTGGTTGAAGTATAGACCCTATGAGCCAGAATCCGGAATGGCTGGAAAACAGGCACCATAGATGCATTTGATAAAGTTTGAGACTTGGAACTTATATGGGGGAAAATTCCAATTATATCTCATGGCAAATCAAACACCTTAAGGTCACAACTTTTCTCAGTTCTGTAGGGCGTAAAACTTTTATACAGTGACAAAATTTAGTTAGCCCGACAAAATCGGGAGATAATTCCCATATAGAACTAATGAAGGTTTTAGAAGGGCATTTCCCACCTGGACCCTTGTTAGTTGTAGAAAGATTCCTGTTCCATTGCTGTAGTTAGGAAGAAGGTTAAAGCATTTTAAAATTCGTAGAAACTTAAGAAGTTTAACAAAATACTGTGAGTTTGTTGCAATGCTTGATGACGCTCTTCCTGATTGGCTTTTCTGTGGACTCTGCAGTGAAACTGCTCAGAGGAACCTGCTTACTGTAAATGATTTAACTCTCAAAGCTGCTGTGGGAAGTTGCTAAATCTATGGAGCTAGCAATGAAAGAAGCTGCAGATAGGGGCTGGAGTGAAGGTCCACAAAATGGATACCACAGGAAACAAGGCTGTAAGGGGACAACCTTGTCACTGACGTACAGGTTGGACACTCAGTGGGGAAATGCTGGAGTAGTGAAAATAAGTACAAGAACTGTGGGAAAAGGGCAATATTGCTAAGGCATGTTCGGTTCAGAAATCTTTACCAACACCAAGGATGTAAAAGAGGAAAAACACATCTGAACAGACTAGTGGTGTCTATAAATGAGTAAGCGAAGTTTAAGACCACTCAGAAGGTGACTTACCTGAGCAACTTCAGGAGCTGAAACTGGGCGACCTGTCGGTGCAGGACGATCAACAACTTTTCTGGGTATTTCCAAAACTTAATGGTCATCAAATTAAGATGCAAGTGGATATGGGCGCAGCTTAATACCTGAAACAATTTATAGTAAAAGGTTGAATCATCTGCTTTTAAAACCATCAAATGTGATCTTAAGGACTTACACTGAAGAGGTTGTACCATTAAAATAATGGGCAAGCGGTGGAGTTGCCTCTTCATGTTGTCCGTGGAAATTTTCCTGCTTTATTTGGTAGAATATGGCTGACAAAGCTTACACTCAACTGGGAGCAATAAATCAACTAGTGGAGTCCAAAAACAACCTACAACAGTGAGGTAAAAGAAGCCAGAGCTATTGGTTCACTACAATCCCAAGCTGAAGTTCCAACTTGCTTACGATGCGACACCCTATAGGGTTGTGTGGTTGTCTCGAACATAATGCTTTTAGGAGAGGAATGACCAAGAGCATTTGGTTCACAAACACTTTCTAGCTCAGAAACAAATTACAGCCAGCTAGAAAAAGAGGCTTTGGCATCATTTTCAGTGTAAGAAGGTTTCACCATTATCTTTATGGACATTATTTTACTTTTTTGACGGATCATCGATCCTTGACAACAATCTTTGGGCCGTACAAAAGTATGCCTTCTTTGACAGCTAGTAGGTTACAAAGATGGTCTTTGATATTGTCGGCAGCACACACTTACAATATCCAATATCGCAAGTCAAAGCAACATGCAAATGCTGATGCTTTTTCAAGATTGCCGTTACAAATCAAGCATGACTCAAAAAAGGCATTTAGTTGATGTCCTGCATTTCTCACTCGTGGATAATGTACCTGCGACTTCATCTCAAGATCAAAGGTACACAAGAGACATTCCGGTGTTGGGGAAGGTGATGGATTCGTCCAAAAAAGAACACTATCAGACATTTATCGGAAAAATCCAGACCTCAAGCCTGACATTACACAAAGATCAGAATGGAGCTTTATTATGGGGAATCTGAGATATCCTTCCTTCGTGATTACATAATAAAGTCCTTAGCATACTACATGAGGGACTTCCTGGTGTGGTGAAGCTGAAGGAACTGACAGTTATTTTGGTGGCTAGGATTAGATGCTCAAAGAGAAGTGGGGCAATATCAGTCCTTTGCAAAATAAAGAAACATTCCACCTTACACTCGTGGGAATGGCCGAGAATACACACAGACTACACTAGTCCCTTGGAGAGTCAAATGTTCCATGTGATTGCGAATGCAACCTCTAACTGGCCAGAATTCATGATCATGAAATCTACGACGACAAAACAAACCATTGAGAAATTAGATGAAACATTTGCAAGGTTTTAAACATTGGAATAGATTATAAGTGACAAAGGTACTCAGTTCTCTTCGATGGAGTTCGAGGACTACCTGGAGGGTAACGGTATATACCACATCAAGTAAGCTCCCTACCATCTTGCAACACATATGTTGGCCAAACATTTTGTTCCACTATTGAAACATTCCATCAAAGCATCAAAGGACCAAGGTACATTGGTAAGAAGAGTAAACAAATTCTTAATGTCTTACTGGAACACTGCACGCATAACAAAACAGAGTTCACCAGCAATGCTGCTGTTCAGGCAGAAGCTCCGAACACAGTTTTATTTGTTAGTGCCACCTGATACTTTTGAGATTGTCAAATGATAACAACAGGATTACTAGGAGAGAACAAAATTCAAAAAAGCGAGTGCTCAGTCAAGAAGAGTAGGTGCTCGAAATAAGTTACACTACCATAGAGAAATGAGTACCTGTTGTGATCCTAGCAAAGGCAGATCCAGGGCTGGATTCTCCGGTCCGTCAGCCAGATGTTTCTCGGTGGCGTGTCGTTCGCGAGCAGCAGGATTCACGACTCCTGCCGCCTGTCAATGGGATTTCCCACCCAATGCCAGCAGGAAACCCACGGGGGTTCGCTGCCAACGGAAAAAGAAAATCCCAACAGCCAGAGATTTCTGGCCCCAATGTCATACACCGCACAGACAGATGATGAAAGTGTTTGGCAACATCGTACTGACCAGCTTTTATCTCCACAAAGTTAAATTGCTGAAACTTCTCAAGAAATATTTCCCATGAAAATTTAGACAGCGATACTTTGGAACAGAGCCTGAACACAGAGACAAGTGCACAATCTGTTTCTGAGGACTTCCCAATACCTATAGAAAAGGACACAGGAATAACCTACCAGGAAGTACCACTGACGAAGGAAGAGAGGACACCATGAGTAGCCAGGTTCCAGAACATCGAATACAATCCAAAAGGATTAGACGTCCACATGAGAGATTGTCTTACTGAGTTGCACAGAGATAATAGATCATAGATCATAGAATCTACTGTGCATAAGGAGGCCATTTGGCCCTTCGAGTCTGTACTGGCCCTTACAAAGAGCACCCTACTCAAGCCCACGTATCTACCTTATCCCCGTAACCCAGCAACCCCCAATTCACCTTTTTGGACACTAAGGGCAATTTAGCATGGCCAATCCACCTAACCCACACATCTTTGGACTATGGGAGAAAACCAGAGCACCCGGAAGAAACCCACGCAGACATGGGGATAACGTGCAGACTCCGCACAGACAGTGACCCAGCCGGGAATCGAACCTGGGACCCTGGAGCTGTGAAGCAACTGTGCTATCCACTATGCCACCGTGCTGCCCACATAGTGCGTAAATGGATCTGCTGTATAAATGTTAAGCTGTTGTCAGTGTACTAAAGAAGTAAAGGGGAGGGGTGCTATGTATCAGAGAATTCATCCCTGCTGGTGAAGCATCACGTGATCTGTCATGATGTCAGCAGTGAGTGTTTGCACGGGCTTCATTTCTCCATCTTAGATTGCATGAGCAACATCCCTGACAAAAAACTCATCTTGTGTTTGTAAGAATCTATAGTGCGGGCACCTCTGTACCTTTTCCTTTTCTGGCAAACTCAAAGATATAAAAACAATAAACTGGATGGGGAATTCAGGAGACATTTCTTTACTCAGAAAGAGTTGTGCGAATATGGAAATCAATACCAAATGGTGTTATTAAGGAGGTACACTGAAGGCGAAGCTCGATAAATACATACCGGAGAATGAAACAGAAGCACTTGCTGATAGGGTTAGATAAAATCATGTGCTTCATAAACACCTACACCGCGACATGTTGGACTGAAAGGACTGTGGCTGTTCTGTAAAATGCTTTGCAATTCTATGTCGTTAAACATGACTCATATCTACTGAAGCAAGCTTTACACATAAGGAAAACAGAAATACAGAACTATAGAGGACCAAAAGGTCACCTTTACAGTCCATCTGACTGCTTCCAAAGGTGTAAAACCCATTGTCAATTCGGGATGAGCATAGAATCTTACAATACAAGGAGGCCTTTTGGCCATTATATTCATGTGAGCTGTTTGAAAGAGCTGCCCAATTATTTCAATTTCTCCATAGATCTGCAGATTTAAAGTCATTGGATTCAATTGCTTCTGAACTCTCACACATTGGGGGAAATTAGAGAGAGCTGCACCTTTATTATATGATTTTCAGAGCACGATAGGGAGTGCCAGAATATTGTTATTCAGAGCATGGTATCCTCAGGGGATTCTTTTTCTTTTGGTTGTTGCTTAATCACTCTTCTACAGCGAAGGTGGATCCAGTGATTGCACAAGGTAAACAGCAGCGCTTCAGGCATCAATGTATAGCAGCAGTAAGCATTTTTATTCCTGAGAGTGACTGAGTGGTGAATCATTTGGGACCAGGAAAAACAGATTCATTATCGGGATTTCCAATCCTCAAGCACAGCAGCCCTCCAAAAAGCTCCCGCAACATTTCCAAAGGCTTTGGTAAAACCCAGCGATACCAAAGAGAACCAAAAAGAAACATCAAAAGGCCCACACACTCCAGTGGGGACTCCAAGGAAAACAGTAATCTAGCAATGCTTTACCACTGGGAGAATTGGGTTCTATGAAGCCCCTCATGTAATATCAGCAAAGTAGGTTAAATGACAGGAGAGCAGGAAGGACAGATTTATCAGTGATTCATGGTATTTTCTGCAAGGGGAAACTGAGAAGGATGTATTAAAGGAGATCATTGAAAAAGGAATCTAAGGGGAAAGAGGATACCAGTGCATGTGTGACAGAGGACCAGAGGGAAATAAAAATGAACAGGGTACCCCTAATAGAATTATAATCAGAAGGTAGCAAAGGGGACAATGGAATTAGACTATAAAGCGATCAAAAAAGCAAAGAAAAGGCAAATTTATTTCGAGGCTATTAGGATTGTTTGCAGTGGAATGTTCACAAATGAGAAAATGGTTACAATAGAGAGGTAAAGACATGTGAAAGTTGCTCATTGATAAGCTTAAATAAAGAATGATGTTCTTCGGTGTCAGGCACAGGAACTTATAAGGAAATCAGAAACAAGACTAGTTTTGATGGTTAATGGTTTGTAAGAAATGGAGCTAATGAATCATCTCCAGTCAACCCGAGTGAACCTTGAGGGATTGGGGCTTGAGACCAGTGCTAGGATAAGGGTTATCTGTGCTATGGAAAGAAGACAAAGTAAGGAAAATACTAGATGGGTTAAGATTATTAAAAGATATAGAAATGGTAAGAAGCGGAGAAAGCTGCGTAACAGCCTTTCCATTTGCCTGCATGACTGTAGCTCCAACAACACTCAAGAAGCTTGAAACCATCTCGAATAAAGTAACCCACTTGATTGACACCCCAGCCACCACCTTAAACATTCACTCTCTCCACCACCGAGCACAGTGGCAGCATTGTGTACCATCTATAAAATGCATTGCAGCAACTCACCAAAGCCCCATTGACACTACCTTTCAAACATATGGGAACGCCACCTCCTGCAAGTTCACCTTCAAGTCACTCAGCATCCTGAAATATCTCGCTGTTCCTTCACTGTCGCTGAGTCAACATTCTGCAACTCCCTCCCTAACAGCACTGTGGATGTAGCTACAACACATGGTCTGCAGTGGTTCAAGAAGGCAGCTCACCATCACCTTCTCAAGGGCAATTAAGGATGGGCAATAAATGGTGGCCTAGCCAGTTGACACCCACACCTTGTGAAATAATTTTATTAAAAATAATAAACACAAATTATCTAACACTTCAGCAAGAAACAAAGCTCCAGAAGCGAAGGAGGTTGGAAAACCAGGCAGTATGTACCCGGTGATTTCTGGTGGTTCTTTACGCAGGCAAGTTTAAAACATAATCATTCTTGGGATATGGGTGTCACTGGTTGCGCTAGCATCTATTGCCCTTGGGCTGAATGGCTTGTGAGGAAATTTAAGAGTTTACCATATTACCGTGGATCTGGCGTCACATATCGGTCAGACCAGGTAAGAATAGCAGATTTCCTTTTTTAAAAGACATTAGTGAGCCAGATGGGCTTTTACGACAATCATCAATGGTTTTCACGGTCATCATCAGTCTTTCTAATTCCAGGTTTAAATGGCAATCAAATTTCAGTCAGTCGAACCCAGGTCCACAGGGCATTACGTTGGGTCACTGGTTGAATGACAATGCCACTACACTACCATCTCCCCATAGAAAGTCATGTGCGTCATTGCATTGGTGGATGATGAGTCTAGGGAAGAGTGTGCATATAGTTTGGGGCATGTCGATATCAAAAAGAAGGAGGTGTTGGGCCTAAGGTAGATACATCCCCAGGACTTGATGGATTCATCCCCAGAATACTGAGAGAGGCAAGAGGGGAAATTACTGGGCCTTGACAATCTTTGTATCCTCATGCGCTTTCTGTGTGGTCCCAGAGGACTGAAGAATAGCTAATGTTGTTCCTTTGTTTAAGAAGGGTAGCAGGGATAATCCAGGAAATTATAGGCCGGTGAGCCTACTTGGTAGGAAAATTATTGGAGAAGATCCTTACAGACAGGGTTTACTCACATTTGGAAACAAATGGACTTATTAGCGATAGGCAGCATGGTTTTGTGAAGGAGGTCATGTCTTACTAATTTGATCGAGTTTTTTGAGGAAGTGACGAAGATGATTGATGAAGGAAGGGCAGTGGATGTTGTCTACATTGACTTCAGTAAAGCCTTTAACAAGGTCCCTCATGGCAGACTGGTATAAAAAGTGAAGTTACATAGGATCAGAAGTGAGCTGACAAGATGGATCCTGAACTAGCTCGGTCATAGAAGACAGAGGGTAACTGTGGAAGGGTGCTATTCTCAATGGCAGGCTGTGACTAGGGATTAGTGCTGGGACCTTTATTGTTTGTAGCATATATAAATGATTTGGAGGAAAATATACCTGGTCTGATTAGGAAGTTTGAGGACAACACAAAGGTTGATGGAGTTGTGGATAGTGAAGAGGATTGTCAGAGGATACAGCAGGATATAGATTGGTTGGAGACTTGGCAGAGAAATGGCAGATGGAGATTACCCCAGATAAATGTGAGGTAATGCATTTTGGAAGGGCTAATAGAGGTGGGAATTGCACAGTAAATGGCAGAAGCCTTAGGAGTATTGACAGGCAGAGAGATCTGGGCACACAGGTTCACAGATCACGAAAAGTGGCAACGCAGGTGGATAAGGTAGTCAGGAAGGTATACAACATGCTTGCCTTCTTCGATCTATAAAAATTGGCAAGTCATGCTGCAGCTATGCAGAACCATGGTCAGGTCACATTTGGAATATTGTGCGCAATTCTAGTCGCCACACTACCAATAGGATGTGGATGATTTGGAGATGGTACAGAAGAGATTTAACAGGATGTTGCCTGGCCTGGAGGGTATTAGCTATGAGGAGAGGCTGGATAAACTCGGATTGTTTTCACTGGAATGACAGAAGTAGAGCAGCGATCTGATAGAGCTTTACAAAATTATGAGTGGGAAGGGCAGAGTGGATAGTCAGAAGCTTTTTCCCAGGGTAGAGATATCAACCAGGGAACATAGGTTTAGGGTACGAAGGGGAAAATTTAGAGGAGATGTGCGAGGCAAGTTTTTTATGCAGAGAATGGTGAGTGCCTGGAACGCGCTGCCGGGGGAGGTGGTGGAAGCAGATACGATAGTGACGTTTAAGAGGCATCTTGACAAATGCATGAATAGGATGGTAATAGCGGGATATGGACCCCAGAAGTGCAGAAGGCTTTAGTTTAGTCAGGCAGCATGATCGACACAGGCTTGGAGGGCCAATAAGGCCTATTTCTGTGCTGTACTTTGTTTTTTGTTCTTTGCTGTGCCACATACCTGGAGTGCAAGACACATTAAGGAAAGGATAGATGGAATGCTGAATGGTACAAATAGAGGATGCAAGGTTAATTGAGGTAAATGTCACAACAACATACATTTATACAGAATCCTTAACATTGAAAAACATACCAGGTGCTTCATGGGAGTATAATCAGACTAAAATTGACAGAGTCAAAGAAGGGGCTATCAGGTCAAATGACTGAAAGCTTGGTCAAAGCAGTCGGTTTTAAGAAGTGTCTTGAAGGGTAGAGAGGTTGAATTAGGGAAAATTAACACAAGGGCCTTGATATAATAATAATCTTTATTACATAGATACATAAAAGAGAGGAGCAGGATGAGGCTTTTGGCCCTTTGAGCCTGCTCTGCCATTTATCACGATCATGACTGATCATCCAACTCAATAGCCTAATCCTGCTTTCTCCCCATAACCTTTGATCCCATTCGCCCCAAGTGCTATATCTAGCCGCCTCTTGAATATATTAGTGTCACAAGTAGGCTTACATTAACACTGCAATGAAGTTATGTGAAAATCCCCTAGTTGCCGCACTCCGGCGTCTGTTCAAGTATACAGAGGGAGAACTCAGAAAGTCCAATTCACCTACAAGCACATATTCCGGGACTTGTGGGAGAAAACCAGGGCACCCGGAGTAAACCCAGACAGACATGGGGAGAACGTGCCGACTCCACATAGACAGTGACCCAAGTTGGGAATCAAACCCAGGTCCCTGGTGCAGTGAAGCAACAGTGCTAACTAGTGCACTACCTTGCCGCCCACAATATCCATCTGTGAAATTGACTCAAAATTCCATGCTGCACTGTAACATTCTCTGGTATGCTTCCAGCATTTGGGAAAGGTGAAGTTCACCAAAATAACTGAAAAAGTAAACTTTTTTAATTGTTTTACAGGATGTGCGCATTGCTGGCTATCCCGGCATTTGAGGCACATGCCGAATTGTCCTTGAGAAGGTGGTGGTGAGCTGCTTTCTTGAAATGCTGAAAATCATGTGCTGTAGATTGTTAGGATGGGAGTTCCAATATTTTGACCCAGTGACAGTGAAGGGACAGTGATATAGTTCCAAATGTGTGGCTTGGAGGAGAACATGTAGATGGTGGTGCACTCATGCATCTGCTGCCCTTACCTTTCTAGGTGTCAGAAGATGTGGGTACGAAGGGGCTGTCTAAGGAGCCTTGGCGAGTTGCTGCAGTACATCTTGTTGATGGCACACATGGCAGCCACTGTGCATGGTGGTGGATGGAATTAATGTTTAAGGTGCTGGATGGGGTGTCAATAAAGTGGGCTGTTTTGTCCTCGATTGTATTGATCTACTTGAGTGTTGTTGGAGCTGCACTCATCCACAAAAATGGAGAGTACACCATCGCACTCCTAACTCACACCATGTAGATGGTGGGTAGGCTTTGTGGAGTCAAGAGGTGAGTCAATCAGCATAGATGGAGTGAAGGTCATTGGTGAATTAGATTGGGTCTAAGACACTAGTCTGCAGCGATGTCCTGGCACTGAGATAATTGCCCTCCAACGACCATAACATTTCCCTTTATGCCTTCAACCAGTGGAAAGTTTCCTCCCTGATTTACGTTGCCTCCAGTTTTGCTAGGTCTCCTGAATATCATACTTGATATGTCAAAGGCAGTCACTCTCACCTCACCTCCGGAGTTCAGCTGTTTTGTCCATATTTGACTCATATGTGAAGGTTGTAATGAGGTCAGGAGCTAAGCAGCCTTGATGGAGTCCAAACTGAGAGTTCATGGACACTTTATTGCTCAGTAAGTACCTCTTGCTAGATTGTCGATGATCCCTTCCATCTCGCTGCTGATGATCAAGAGACGACTAATCCTCTATCATTGAGGATGAGAGAGTGGGATTCTCCGGTCCGCCTGCTGTGTTTTCCTGCATGGTGTGCTCCCGCTGACAGCGGGATTCTCCGTTCCTGCAGCCAGCCAATGGGGCGTGGGTGCGCTACTGGTGGACCGGAGGATCCCGCTGATAGAGAATTCCACAAGGAGTATTTGTGGACCTTGCTCATCCAGTTAGTTGTTTAATTGTCCACCACCACTCACGACGGGACAGCAGACCTTACATCTGGGGCGCGATTCTCTGCTCCCGCGCCGAAGTGCCCACGCCGTCGTGAACGCCGTTGAGGTTCACGACGGCGCGAAACGGCCCCTAACCCGACCGATTCAGGGCCCGATAAAGGGCGAGGAGCGGGGCCGCGTCATTTACACGTGCCAGGCCTTGTCACCACGTAAAGGCGGAGCATAACTGGCGTCACCCGCACATGCGTGTTTGCCGTCCTCTCCGAGTCCGCCCCCCCAAGGCGATGTCAGACGGATCTTGCGGGGCTGCGGAAGAAAGGAGGTCCTCCTTCAGAGAGGATGGCCCGACGATCGGTGGGCATCGATCGCGGACCAGACCCCATTTGAGCGCCCCCCCCCCCCCCAGTGCAGGATCCCCCGTCCCATCCCCCGCATGCCGCCCCCCCAGCATTCCCGCTCTGTTCCCGCCGGCAGCGACCAGGTGTGGACGGCGCCGGGGGGAACCCGCCGTTTTGGCCTGGCTGCTCGGCCCATCCAGGCCTGACAATAGCAGGGGTGCCGGAGAATCGCCATTTTGGGTGTCTCGGGCGATTCTCCGGCCTTCGCCGCGCAGAACTCGACGGGGCCGTTCTCGCCGCTTGTGAGAATCGGGAGGGCGTCGGACCGGCGTCGCGGGAAAATTCGGCGACCCAGGCGATTCTCCCAACCGGCGCGGGAGCGGAGAATCCCGCCCCCTGGCTTTATAACTAGAGGCAGAGGAGGCAAACCAGAGAAATTATGGACAAACATTTATAAATTCCTGGTTCGAGCTTGAGGAAGTAAACCATTCAGGTCAATGCCCACATTAGGAAAAAGCTGTAAAAACAAGTCATATGCAGTTAAATTATGAGTTGGAATGACAGATTTGAGTGTTACACCCTTGGGTAGTGCCTTTAAAATGATGAGTAAAAATGGAATCACATTATGCTCAACCTGTAACACTTTCCGCATCATACAATTCAAAACTTCCACTTGTGAGTGGAAGATATGCTGTGATTTATTGAAATATGTTCTGTTCTAACCAGAGAAATGTTACTTCAGTGTGCTGCATCGAGATGTAAGATTAACATATCAAATGAAGTGATGTTACAAGGTGGTGGCACACAGGATTTGAAATAATGTTATCAACCAAAACTAGTGACCCAGCGACAATGAAGGAGCAGAGATACAGCTCCACGTCAGGATGGTGTGTGGCTTGGAGGAGGACTTGAAGGCAATTGGGTTTCCATGTGTTTTCTTCCCTTGTTCTCTTAAGTGGTCGAGGTTGCAGGAGTGAAGTTGCTGTTGAAGAAAAAACACAACTTTCAAAGTTGGAACTTGTTGGGTGCAACTACCTCCTTGGCAGGGGGAGGAACTGTACTCTTTGACCAACTGTGGGTGGACCTGTGTCACATGGACTGCCGCAGTTCAAGAAGTTAGCTCACCACTACTTTCCTTTTTTGTTAAATGTTTTTATTGGGTTTTCACATTTTGTATTTCACAACGCATTATAACAGAATTGCACCGACTAGAGAAAAAGAACAAACAAAACAACTTAACAAAAACGAGGAAGAAATAAAAGGAGGTAAAAAGACAGGCAGATGTCAATACAGATATTCACATACATCTCCTTTCTCTCCGGCTGCGGCTGTGTCCCGCCTTTGAACGGCGTGCTTTTGTTGCCATTCTCAGTTTGGCCCAGGCGCGTATTTACAGATGGCTATTACAGTTTTAGTCCCTTGTCCCTCTTGGTTTCCTCGTGTGTCCTCCACACCTCCCTCCCCCTCTTTTTCATCTTTATCCCGTGAATTGCTTGAGTCTCCCCCCCCGCTCTCCTTACACTATTGGTTGCTGGCTACGGGCAGATCCTGGAACACGTTGGTGAACGGCTTCTATGTCCTATGGATGGCAAGTTTTATTTTCTCCAGTTTGAGAAATTCCGCCAGGTTGGCCAGCCAGTCTGCAGCCATGGATGGTGCTACCGATCGCCTGCTGAGCAGGATTCTCCGGCACGCGATCAGCGAGGCAAAGGCTAGGGCGTCGGCTCCACACCCCATGATGTGATCTGGCTGGTCTGAGACTCAGAGGGTGGAGCCATGCCACTTTTGGGCATGGCTCCACCCTCACTCCCACAACCCTGGACATTGCCTCAAAAAAGTTCTTCCAGTACCCGACAAATCTGGGGGCAGGTGCAGAACATGTGGGTGTGGTTGGCCGGGCCTCCCTGGCACTTTTCACATTTCTTCTCCACCTCCAAAAAGAACCTACTCATTCGGGTTCTGGTTAGGGGTGGGCAATAAATGATAGCCTTAGCAGCAATGCCCAGATCACGGCAATGAATTTTTTAAAAGGTGCGCTCTGTGCACCACCTGTAGCTCCATTACGCCCTGCACATGTGGAGGTGAGGTTCACCCTGTGCAGTGCTTCAATCCAGAGTCCTCCTCCTATTTCTATGCATAGTTCCTCCTCCCATTATTCCCTTGTCTCCTCCAGGGGGAGGGTACCTCCTCCAACAGGTCCCCACAGCTTCCCTTCCCGAGGTCGCCCGCGTCCAGCAGTTCCTCGACTAACACATGTCCTGGTATCTGGGGTGCATCGTTGTTACCTTACAGAGGATGTTTTTGACCTGGATGTGCCTTCGCTCATTTAGTTTCGGCAATTGTAACCTCTCCGTGGGTTCCCCAGGGTCGCTACTCTGTTGTCGGTGTACATGTCCCTAACCGTCCATGTCCTCTCGTCCTGCCTCCACCTTTTCAAGGTGGCATCCAGTATTGCAGCCGTAAACCTGTGGTTGTTGCAGATGGGGACATGGTAGACATTTTGGTTAGGCCGAAGTGTTGCCTCATTTGGTGCCATGTCTGGAGTGCGGCAACTATCACTAGTGCTTCTGGAGTGCTTGATCGGAGGGATGGGAGTGCGGTTGTGACTCGGGCTCGGAGGGACGTCCCTATGCAGCACCTGTCCTCCACTTTCACCCATTCTGCTCCCGGTTCCTTCACCTAGCCCCTCACTCTTTCTGCAGTGGCCACCCAGTGGTAGAACTGTAGGTTCGGAAATGCCAGGCCTCCGATGTTTCTTTACCTTTGTAGGACTTTCTTTTGGATCCTTGGTTCTTCCCTCCTCCCACACAAACACCACGATTAGTTTGTGCACCGTATTGAAGAAGGCCTTGGGGATGTAGACTGAACAGGAATAGGAACCTGCGCAGTACGTCATTTTGATCGCCTGCTCACTCCTGCCCGGGAGAGTGGGAGTGGACCCCACCTCTGCAGGTCCCTTTTGACTTCCTCCACCAGACTTGTCAGGTTCCATTTGTGGATTGGTGTCCAGTCGTGGGCTATTTGGATCCCCAGGTAGCGGAATTTGGTCTAGGCATGTTTGAATGGCAGTCCCTCCAGCTCTGTCCCTCCACCCTATGGGTTCACAGGGAAGATCTCACATTTTCTCAGGCTAGGTTTGTAACCCAAGAAGGTTCCAAACTCATTTAGGAGTTTAATTATCCCTTCCATGCTGGCCCGGGGTTCGAGATGTAGAGGTGCCGGTCATCCACCTAGAGTGAAACTCTATGCTCTCTGTCACCCCTTTGGATACCTCTCCAATCCTTTATTATTCTGAGGGTGATTGTCAGTGGCTCAATTGCCAGGGCAACCAGTAATGGGGACATGGGGCACCTCTGCCTCGTGCCTCTTTGCAGCTGGAATTATTCAGATCTGGCACCACCACTTTCCTAGTGGCAATCAGGGATGAGCAATAAATGTTGGCCTAGCCAGCAGGGCCCACATCTCATGAGTGAATTAAAAAATCACTGAAGAGTTCAACCAAAAGCCACACCAATGGTCAAGAGGTTTATTCACACTATTTAGTCCCTTAAGACTAAAATTCTTGCTGGAAGACGGAATTTGGAAGTACAGAAGGCATTGGAGGCAGACGGTAACAAGGCTAAATTGCATGGTCAGGCAACATCTATGGAGGGAAATGGAGTTAATGTTTCAAGTCCATCTGACTCTGCAGAAGGGTCATACCAACTCGATACATTAACTCTGTTTCTCTCTCCACAGATGCTGCCAGACCTACTATGTTTATCCAGCATTTTCTGTTTTTATTTTAGATTCCCATCAACCACAGTATTTTCCTTTTATATAAATTGTATGGTGTCTCACCCAGACTATAGTGACACAATTCTATGTAACTTAAACCTGGAAGGGACATGATAACATGTGATCAGACTGAAGCAGTACTGGGGAAAGAAAGCAAGAAAGACAAAAAACAAGAAAGAAAGAAAGAAAGACATGTTGCATCACCCCCAAACAGTCCAAAGCAATGGACTGTGGAATTGCACCTGCAGCAATATCGTAGGAAACATGGCAGCCAATTGGCGCACGGCAAACAGCCACAAATAGCAATGCGATAATGACAAGGGCTGGAATTCCCCAGCCGTTGGGATTTTCTGTTCCCGTCGGTGTGAGGTGGCTACAATGGGAAACCCCGTTGGGAAGAGAGGAACCTGCCGCCAGTGAATGGCATACCGCTGAGAAAGACGTGGTCGGTCGACCGGAGAATCCCACCCCAGATTTATATGTCTTTTGTGATGTTGATTGAGGGGTAAATATTGGCAAGTAAAGTAAAGGCACCTGGGATAACTCCTCTGGTGTCTCTTCAGAATCGTGCCATGGGGACGATTCATGTCCACCTGAGAGGGCAGATGGGGATTTGGTTAAACATCTCCCCTAAAAGACAGTGCAACACTTCCTCCGAACTATACGGGAATGCCAGCCTTGCATGTTTTGTGCTCAAGTACTGAAAAGAGATTTGAACTCACAACCTTCTGACTATTGCCTAATATATAATATATTCCACTGTTGCTCAACTGCGAATTATCTGTTGATAAAGGCACAGTGCAGATTACAAGAGCTCGAATCATGTAGAGACAAGTTGCTTTGTGCTCGGGTGAAGCCTACCAAAGGGTGGCAATTCATTTTTGTAATGGACCAAGCTGAAGTGCGACATTTGTCAGATTTCAGGTGAAACAACCATGCTGCACACTTGAGCAATGTGACAAGCCGGTGCTGGCAACTTAATGACAGCCACACCTTCAAGTAAAGCTATCCCTCAATGTACATAGCTCAAGGATATTAAAAACTGTACTCTGCCAAGAAGAGTGGAAATATATTTACTATTGGATTACATGGTTAGTATTCAGCAAGCAATATTATGGATAGCCTGTGTTAGATCTCTCTTTAATCGGGGTAAGTGATTAATTGATAATGCCACAATAACAGCTCATCATAAACAAAGCCAATGATCATCTTTGAATGTAAAAGAATGCGCAGTGAGTGACTGGGAGAACTTGTCTTTCGGGGAGGAAACATTAAAATATATATATGTGTCTCTGAGTGTGTGATGTGTGTCAGCACTACACCAAATGGAATATTACAATAGGAATAAGTGCAAATATATAATCCATACGGAGTTGGCATTCATAAACTATTTGAACTTTGCTTTTGTAAGTTCTGACATGATTTAAGACCCTGTACTAGAGCATTGTTATATCACACATGACTGTATCCATAGAGGATAATGGGTTGACAGACACAAATCATACTATGAGTTCAGTGACACTTCCAGACCACGTAAGGTGCTAATTTTCTCCCGAGAATTCTCATATCCTTCGAAAGCAGGGTTCTGAGTGAAGAAGCTCTTCTCTTTACTTAAATCATGCCATTGTGGTTTGAGGTTTCCTTCAAACTGTTAGACTGGTTAAACAAAATAATATTCCCTGAAAAAAGAACCCTGAAATATTCCCATGACACAACTTCACTCACAATCACAATGGGTAGGTTAAAATACCTTGGTGTAACCTTGGAAAATGCAACAATGAATCTCTGTTGAACTTTTACTTACTCATGTTGAAGGCGCATCGCCAAAATCCTTTATTTCATTGTAATATAAGCTTGGGTTGTACAGGAAGTACTAAATTCTCCAAAGTGGGCTGGTTGAGACAAGCCCCAGCAGTCACAATATGCTTAAGGTCTTACTGGTACTTGAAGACCGATGACGTTCAAATGGGTCACAAATGCATTCCAGTAGTTCACTGGTAATTTATTTCTATCCTGATTGAGAAGCTAATGAGCAGGGCATATTTCGCAGGATGCCACCTTTATTCAAGTGAGTTCGAAAGAAGCTCAGTTCATCAAATGGCGACGAGATCCGATAAGTCAATTGGTGGGGATTAGATGATGATAAGCTTGGGGATCTAAAACGCAGTAAAGCAGAGGAAAAGACTGAAGGAAATAAACAATTCCATAGTTTTGAGGTCCTGTATTTCAGCAATTTTTCAAAGAAAGATGGTTGTTGATCATAGCATTATCAGGATTGGAATTTTATGTACAAAAGGTGAACAAGTTAATAAATTGAATTCATACTAAACCTGCATAGAATTGAGGCTGATTTTGTTGCCCCTTCTCGCAAGATGATGAACAGATATCTTGGGCGGGATTCTTTGACCCCCGCTGGGTCGGAGAATCGCCGGGGGCTGGCGTGAATCCCGCCCCCGCCGGCTGCGAATTCTCCGGCACCGGATATTCGGCGGGAGTGGGAATCGCGGCGCGCCGGTTGGCAGGCCCCCCCCACCCCTGGCGATTCTCCGGACCGCGATGGGCCGAAGTCCCGCTGCTGGAATGCCTGTCCCGCCAGCGAGAATCAAACCACCTCTCTTACCGGCGGGACAAGGCGGCACGGGCGAGCTCCGGGGTCCTGGGGGGGCGTGGGACGATCTAGCCCCGGGGGGTGCCCCCACGGTGGCCTGGACCGCGATCGGGGCCCACCTGTGCCGTGGGGCAACTCTTTTCCTTCCGCCTTCGCCATGGTCTCCACTATGGCGGAGGCGGAAGAGACCCCTCCACTGCGCATGCGCGGGGAGGCCGTGAGCGGCCGCTGACGCTCTCGCGCATGCGCCGCACGGCAAAGTCATTTCCCGCCAGCTGGCGGGACAGAAATCAGTCCGGCGCAGGCCTAGCCCCTCACGGTGAGGGCTCGGTTCCTCAAGATGCGGAGAATTCCGCACCTTTGGGGCGGCGCGATGCCGGACTGATTCGCGCCGTTTTTGGCGCCGGTCGGCAGACATCGCGCCGATTGCGGAGAATCCCGCCCCATCTATCTAAAGTGTACTTTGCCTATTTAGGCTCAACTGTAGCCAACTTCTGTGCCCTCGACATTTAACATAGCCTAGACGGTCTACCAATGTCAGCCCACCTCTACCCCAGGCAGGGATATTACCAATAATGAGTGTCACAATGTTGGGTGTAGCAACAAGCCTGAATGGCCTGCAGCTGGGTTCCAGGTAATTGTGAGGTAAATACAGTTTGGCACCTATCTTTGAGGGTCTACAGCAGCCTGTTACCAGTTTTTGGGTGCACTTCCATTACTGGAAGCTCCTTGGGCTGCCCATGCATTTGGGCACTAAGGACCAGGTTCACGGGAAAGTGAAGTGGGATGCAGGAAATAGCCCCTGGCACCACCCCTCCACCCTCACACTGTATCCTGAGCTTATCGCAGGATCAGGCATTTCAGGACAATCCAGGAAACCTGGTTGGTGGGGGGGGGGGGGAGGGGGCGGGGGGGGGGGGGGGGGAACAGAATAAAATGAGTGGAGATCCAAAGTAGTATAAATTCGCTGCGATGGGATTTCCATTCTATTTTCCTGATCTTTGAACTTGCAAATTAGTTTTCTGGGGGAATGTGAGAGCGCTGGTTTCAAACCAGGATGGATGTGGGGGGAGGGGGGGGGGGGTGCATGGGGGATGGGTGGGGCAGTGGTTGGTTGGGGGTGGGGTGGGCACCATGGAATTGAGGCATAGAGGGTACCAGTCTCAACTGAGGAAGAGGTGTATAAAATTACCAGGATACAGTGAGAGTGGATGATGAAATGTACCAACATAAACTGAAGGGAAGGGTGCCAGTGTGAAATGAGACAAAAGGAGTGCTGATGTTAACCAGCAAACAGGATTGTGTGCATATATGGTCCGTTTAACAATTTAAAACATCCCAAGGTGTTTCAGCGAGTGCTACCAATGTAATTTAACATCTGGTCCCACAAAGGTTAGGAGCTTCAGTTATGTGAATAGATTGGAAAAGCTAGAGGTGGTGTGCTTAGAGAAGAGAAGATTAAGAGGAGTGTTTTCCAAAATCAAGAGGGGTCTGAACAAAGCAGATCGATGGAAATTGTTCCCATCGATGGAACAGTCAAAAAGGAGACTGACTTCAGTTAATTGGCCAAATAAGTAATGATAACACGAGGAAAAGCCTTTTAACACACCGAGTGGTGAAGATCTGGAATGCACCGCCCAAGAACATGGTGGAGTCAGATTCAATCGGGCCTCTCAAAAGAGAACTTAATAATTATTTGAAGACAAAACGACTGCAGGGCTACTTGACAAAGGCATTTAGATGGCTGGCATGGTCATGAGGAACTGAATGAATTCCTTCTGTGCAGTAATCATTCTATAAGGAGATATTTGGAGCCATGACCAAATCATAGAATCCCTACAGTGCAGAAGGAGGCCATTCGGCCCATCAAAACTGCACCGACCATTGAAAGACCCCTCTACGACCCAATCCCCTCTCTATCGCTGTTACAGTCGACAAGGAAGAAGAGACATTTGGAAGAGGATAATATGGTCAACCATGTCAAAGGTTAAAGTGATGTCCAGAAGGACAAGGAGGGATAGTTCAACTTTTTTACAGTTTGTGATTTTGATAAGGGCTGTTTTGGTACTGAGGGGAGTGGAGCTTTTAAAATTTGTTCATGGGATGTAAGTATGGTTGGTAAGAATAGCATTTGTTGCCCATCCCTAATTGCCTCCTTGGTCCACTAAAGTCCATCTGGTACAAATTAGCCACAGTGCTGTTCGGGAGGAAGTTCCAGGATTTTGACCCAGCGACAGTGAAGGAATAACCAATATAGAGAAGATGGTACATGGTTTGGAAGGGAATATGCAGTTGGTGCTGTTCCCATGAATCTGTTGCCCTTGTCCTTCGATGCAGTAGAAGTGATGGATTGAAGGTGTTGTTGAAGGAGCCTGGGTGAGTTGCTGAAGTGCATCTTGTAGATGCTGCATACTGCTGTTACTGTGCACCGGTGGTGGAGGGAGTGAATATTTAAGGTGGTAGAAACAAATGCGCTGCTATGTTCTACTGGTGTTGAGCTTTTTTGAGTGTTCTTGGGATTGCACTCATCCAGTGAAGTGGAGAGTGATCCATCACACTTCTGACTTGTGCCTTGTAGATGTTGGACAAGACAAACTATGTGGAGTCAGCCAGTGAGTTACTCGCTGCAGAATTCCCTGCTCTGGCCTACATGAGCCATAGTATATTTATCTTTACAACTGTTCCAATTAAGTTTCTGATCAATGGTAGCCCCTAAATTGTTGATGTTGGGGAGATTCATTGATGGCAATGCTTTTTAATGTCAAGGGGAGGTGATTGTATTGCTGATAGTCAATGTCTAGCACATGTGTGGTGTGAATATTATTTTCCCCTTATTAGCCCGAGCTTGCACGTGCAGGTCTTGCTGCATGTGGGCCCAGATTGCTTAGCACCTGGGGGTTACAAATGTGACTGAACACTCTGTAATAATCAGCAAACATCACCACTTCTGACCTTATGATGAAGCAGCTGAAAGTGGTTAGTCCTGGGAAACTACCCTGAGGAACTGCTGCAATGAGGTCCTGGGGCAGAAATGATTGACGTTCAACAACCACAACCATTTCCTTTGTGCTAGGTATAACTCCAACCAATGGAGAATTTTGTCCTGACTCCCAATGATTTCAATTGTACAAGGCTCCTTGATGCTATGCTTGGCCAAGTGCTATCTTTGAGTCAAGGGTAGCCATTTTCACCTTGTCTGCTGAGCTCTTTAGTCCGTGTTTAGACCAAGACTGTAATGAGGTCAGGAGCCAAGTTTTATTGCAGAACCTAAACTGAACTGACTATTAATGATTAAGTGCTTCTTGATAGAAATGTCATTGACACTTTCCATCACTTTGCTAATCGTGAGTTGATTGATGAGGCGGTAATTCACCGGGGTGGCTTTAGAATCAGAGAGTCGGACAGCGCAGAAAAGGCTCTTCAGCCCATCGAGTCTGCACTGACGATAACTACCCCTAATCTCACGCTAATCGCATTTACCAGTCCTAGTCCCATGTCCTTGAATGTGATGATGTTTCACGTGCTTATCCAAGTGCTTTTTAAAGGTTGTGAGGTTTCCAGCCTCCATTAACTTTCCAGGCTGTACATTCCAGATTCTCACCACCCTCTGAGTGAAAATGTTTTTCTCGGAATCTCCTCCCCTCACCTGAAAACTATGTCCCCTTGTGATTGGCCCCTCAGCCAATCCTATTTACCCTGTTCAAAACCCCTCATAATCTTATACACCTCAATCATATCTCCCCTCAGCCTTCTCTGCTCGAAAGAAAACAATCCAAATTGATTCGGTCTCTCCTTATTGCTCAAATGCTCCAACCCAGGCAACATCCTGGTGAATCTCCTCTGTACCCCCTTCAATGCAATCACCTTCTTCCTATCTATAGTGAGGTGACCATAACTGCATGCAGTACTCCAGCTGCAGTCTAACCAACATTCTGTACAGCCCCATCATTATTTTTATTTTTAAAATGAATTTAGAGCACCCAATTTATTTTTCCAATTAAGGGGCAATTTAGCATGGCCAATCCACATAGCCTGCACATCTTTGGGTTGTGGGGGGAAACCCACGCAAACACGGGGAGAATGTGCAAACTCCACACGGACAGTGACCCAGAGCCGGGATTGAACCTGGGACCTCGGTGCCGTGAGGAAACAGGGCTAACCCACTGCTCCTCCGTGCTGCCCAGTGTACAGCCCCATCATAACCTCCTTGCTCTTATATTCTATGCCACAACTGATAAAGGTAAATGTCTCATATGCATTCTTAACTACCCTGTTCATTCCTCTGCCGTCATTAGCTGGACTGAGCCCCGGCTGCCCCTGCGTCATATGAATCTGCCAGCCCTGGTGGCTCCCCAATGTCTGCACCATGGTGTTGACACCCTCGGTGATGCTCTTCAGTGATTGGGCCATGCTCTGCAGCACATCGGCAATGCCCACCTAGGTTATACCGTCTGAGACTAGGACATGTCCCGCAGCGGATCATCAAGATCCACCTGATACTGGGTCATATCCCCCAACGAGTCGGACAGTCTATCGAGGAGCTCAGCCATGGCCGTCACCGACTGAGCCATGCCTTGGACACCTCCACTCATGCTGCTGACATCGTTCACCAGGCTCTCCACTGCGGTCGCCACCCTAGCAGTGTTGGCCTCATTGCTGGTGCCACATGCTGTGTCTGTAGCCTCTGGGACTCCTTCAATTGGCTCTGGACTGCTGCAGTGTTGCAGACATTCCCCTCTGAATATTTTAACATAGACATAGAACAATACAGCGCAGTACAGACCCGTCGGCCCACGAATATCAAGTGCACAACCTAATATCTGCATCAGCTCCGGGTAAACCTGGTCCAGAGGCTCAGCATCTGACTGGGACCCGGCTAGGTCCTGGGATCCATAGACCTCCGACTGCTGTCTCGCCTGGGGGTTCCTGCCTCCACCTGATGTGCATCGGCAACAGTGTGGGGCTCACCAGAATGTGCCCCAGAAACCTGACTAATGACGTTGCCCACCAAGGTGTGTATCTGTGCGCTGATGGCGGGTGTGGCTGAGAGCAGTGACGTATCTATGGTAGCATCACTGGTACTCTTCTCCAAGGTGTTCACATGGGAGGTGGGTGGGGAAACCATCCTAGATGGCCCGGCGCCGCTGCTGCAGGTCCTGTGGGAGAATGGACATGTGGTCTGTGGGAGGATGGGTCTTTCCGAATCATATTAACATCACATTTGACAGTCCATCTGGGTGGAGCCGGTGGATCCTCACCTCTGCAGCGTGTGCCGACCTCCGCATTGGTGACCGCTCTGTCCTCAGCCACCCTCGTAACCTCCCGGGCCCGTTCTCGAAGGTGGTGAAGATTCTGATGTCTCACACCCTGTCGCCCACTTGGGCCCTTTCTGCCATGGGGACCATGGCCCATGCTGTCCTCCAACAATTGCACCCCACATTGCAGGCCTCTCACACCGCATCCCCTGCCCCCACACCCCACCCCCACCTGGCACACCCTCTGCTACCAGCCCAGTCCATCCCTCACACCCTTCAGATAGAAGACCGAGGCAGTTCAGAACGTCAGTGAATAAGCGTTTATTGTGAGAGTGCTGTGTACCATAACTGTGCCCTAGCCCCTAACTCTATCCTATGTGCTGCACCTGTGCCAACATAAATGCTATCTACCTTTCTAATCTTACGTGTCCTAATGTTCCTTTTAGGTGGAGTTCCAGGTGGTACATCAGCTGTGGAGGCGGCCCACTGCATTTCCTGCCCTGTGACCTGGATCCCCCTTTGGCTGCCGTCCTCTGGAGCAACCGAGCTTGGATGTGCCCGGCACCTGCTCGGGTGTCCTAGGTGGCATGGTGCCACCCTGTACTGCCTGCTGCCCACCGGATGTGCCAGGGACAGGGGGGTGGGGGGAGTGATTCAGACGCACTGTGGTGTTATGGCACCTTCCCTGCGGATGTCACTGGAATGGACCCCATCACCTCCTCCTCCCTTGGAATGCCTGACGGCACCCGGGCTACTCCTTGGGACGGGGGTGCACAGGAGCAAATTCCGGTGGCTCTGCCGTCACCTGTCGCTGCCAGTCCTGGATGCCCCCTCTCATCTCCACGCTGCGCCACCCCTCTGACCAGGTCCAATGCCCTCTGGTCCATAATGGTGAGGATCCCCTCCGGTCTTCTCCCGCTTCCAGCAGTTGTGATCCGCCTTCTCCTGAGGGGACAGATAATGC
The DNA here is from genome assembly GCF_047496885.1 of Scyliorhinus torazame. Lineage (NCBI taxonomy): Eukaryota > Metazoa > Chordata > Chondrichthyes > Carcharhiniformes > Scyliorhinidae > Scyliorhinus > Scyliorhinus torazame. The sequence goes on from NW_027308250.1 coordinate 78,606, forward strand.
ACAGTGTGAGACACTCGGATGCAGTCAGCGCAGGGGTTCCACAACTGTTGGCCTGTGTGGGCAGGACACCCGGCCATGGCGGGCAGTATTCGTGTTGGCATGTGGTGCAGGGTTGGGTGCAGGGAGCTGGTGGTGGCTGGGGTTCGGCCGCACTCAGGGGGAGTGGGGCGGATGGGTTACGGGTGTGTTGGACAGGGTGGTGCCAGGGGCACGGTAGTGGTGACTCACCCTGGCTGGCCTGGAGGGTTGCCCATCATCACCCAGCACTACCTATCGGTCCGCCTGGTGCGGGCTACATGGGGTGGGGGTGGAGTGGGGGAAGGTGAGGGGAGTGGGGTGGGGTATGTGGGACGGAGTGGTGCCAGTAGCACGGAGGTGGTGAATCACCTGTGTCACCCTGAGGAGGTTGTACAACTTCTTTCAGCACTGCTGGCCAGTCCTCGTGGTGAGATCCATGGCGCTCACTAACTCTGCCACCTATGCCCAGGCCTGGTTGATGTCGGCGGGTGGCGGGCTCCCTCCCACCCCGGGGAACAGGGTGTCCTGCCTCTCCTCCACAGCATCCAGCAGTATCTCTAGCTCTGCATCAGTGAACCTCGGGACTGCTCTTCGTGATGCCATCTTCTTGTCTGGAATGAGAGTGCGTGGGGAGGGGAGTGCTTATAGGCAGCTCCAGCTTGTCAGGCTCTCCAATGACAATCCCGACCCCAGCGAATCCGATGCCAGCGTGCATTGGAATTGCACTAGTTCCAAGTGGCCTGAGTGTTGGCCTATTACCAGGCCCTGAGTATCTCCAGGACTGTCATTCCAATTGGGACCGTGGAAACCCCCCCCCCCCCCCCCCCCCCCCCCCCCCCAGGCCCCCATTCAGTCCCGGTGTCAGCACTTAGCCTCTCAAACAGAGAATTCTCATCCAAACTTTTTTATTCTTGGCTTTAATTCTCAAATCTGCTGGTTTCACTCGGAGCTGGAAATCATCATCTCCTGTTTAAAAAAAATACAACAATCCATCTGGCTCTGGTCAAGAGCCCAGTGCTTTAATGGGCACGATTCAGCAGACTGCAGTTGAAGAGCGTTTAGTGGGGTGTTTCTCGGTGCCTGCAGTGCCTTGAAACATCCTTTTGTTCAACGGCCCTTTGCCATTTTCTGGGGGTTGGGGAGATTCTCCCCACTGAGGCTGCACTCAGAGGGATTTCTTGCTGGTGAGCTGAAGCTTGCCAGCAGGAAACCCCTTGCAGATTGGGGTGCCATTTGTCCAGCAGGCCCAGCTTTCCACCCCCACCCCTCACTTTTCAGGTCCCCACCATTTTTGACCACCCCCCTTATCCCCCAATCTTGGGGAGGCCCTGGAAAAAACCCTGACCCCCACTCTACCGGTCGAGGCCCCCTCCTGGGCCCTAACCCTGGCACTGCCCCTGGCACCCTGGAAGTACCACCCTGGCTCTGCCAGGTTGCCCAGTTGGCACTGTCAGGATGCCAGGCTGGCAGTGTCAAGGGACCCAAGTTCTATGGAGAGAGCCATGATGCCACCATGCCCTGCCCCCAACCACCTGGGGTCTTCAATGGCCTGGGAGACCCACCTCCTCAGGTGCTATTATGTCTGGTCTATATTCATGTGGTCCGAAGAACAATACAGCATAGGAACGGGCCCTTTGACCCTCCAAGCCTGTACCAGTCATGATACCAACCTTAGCCAATACCCTCAGCACTTCCTTGTGCCGCATCCCTCTATACCCATCCTATCCATGTATTTGTCATGCCTTTTGAACGCCGATGAATCCCGGGCGGCTGAATCCGTACGGCTCATTTAAATATGCTGATCTGGATCACACCCAGTTAGGGTAAGATGCAGATCGCAACATCTCGGGAAATTCCGTTGAATCTCACAAGACATTTCGATCGTCGCGAATCATGCAAGAGGCATCGTGCAAGATTCAACGGCCTCATCCCGATACCATGTTGGGCGTGACGAGGCCGCTGAATCGCGCTCAGTATGTCCAATCATAGGTTACATTAAAAATAAAAGCTATGTGGAGATTTCTTTTTAAATCAACTGTCTGCTGAAAGGGTTCACTTTTCTGCAGGACTTAAAGGGATGGGAAATGGTGGAGAAAACAGAGCATGCAATTGCATCACTTGACATAATTTAAAAAACGTTTCTTATTCTATGTCCTTCAGTTTTGTTCGAATTAAATTCTTTTGTCTATCCTTATTCTCCTTTGAACCGATTTTCAATTTCCAATATTTGCAACTTAAACAGATTTGAAATAAATTTGTGAAATGTGTTATGAACTGCACCTCAACAAATCTTTTTAAACTCAAATGTTTTGGCAAGTTCAAATTGGATTACTGCCAAACTGCAGTCTTATCTTTACGTTTTGGGAGCAAACTGGCCTTCATACACTGGCAGCACGATAACACATTGGTTAGCACAGGTGCTTCACAGCGTCAGAGACCCGGGTTTGATTCGCGCTTGGGTCACTGTCTGTGCGGAGTCTGCACGTTCTCCCCGTGTCTGCGTGGGTTTCCACCGGGCACTCTGGTTTCCTCCCACAAGTCCCGAAAGATGTGGGCCGGGATTCTCCGAAATCCCGGCCAAGTGTTGACGCTGGTGTAAACACTGGAGTGGTCTACGCCGGAGTCAACGGGCCTCCTGGCCCAGCAATTCAGCGGTCTTCAGGGGGGCAGCATGGCACCGGAGTGCTGCGCGCTGCTCCGGCGCCGAAAGGCAGCCCTGCACAGCCGCAGCGGGTCTGCGCATGCACGCGACGGTCGTCTCCGCGCCGGCGCATGCATTGCACATCCGCGCAACATGGCGGAGACCTACAACGTGCCCGCGCGGAAGGAGATAGGCCCCTCCAGATCGTGGGCACCCGCCGATCGGATGCTCCCAATCGCGGGCCTGGATCCCTTGGAGACCCCCCCCCCGAGTCACCCCCCCCCCCCCCCCCAACCAGGGCATCCACCGCGGCAAAGGGTCTGAGCCCCCGCCGGGTGGTACCAGGTTGAAACCTCGCCGGCTGAACTCGGCAGAAGTTCAGCCGATCGACCGCAGAGGATCGCCGCGGGGGCCACTTTCAACGGCCCCCGATTGGCACCACGGCGACCACGCTGGCTCGATTGGCGGCGATTCTCCGGTCGCCGAGGAACCGCGTCCCGGCATCGGAGCCGATTCTCCGACCCGGCGGGGGCTCGGAAAGTCCCTTTGTGCTGTTCGGTGAATTGGACATTCTGAATTCTCCCTCTGTGTACCTGAACAGGCGGCGGAATGTGGCAACTAGGGGGTTTTCACAGTAACGTCATTGCTAATGTAAGCCTACTTGTGAGAATAATAAAGATTATTATTATACTTTTAACCTTGTACAGCTTAATTTCAAACTCAAATACAATCCTTCAGAATTTGAGCACAGTTTGATTTTCTTTTAAATAGCAGTTCAAATTAAATTGTAGTTCCCTTTCCAAGCTAATAATTTGACTCTATAATGCTTGTGAACAACACCCTGCTTTAACAATGATAACTCAAATTTATGGTATTCCTTCAACTGGACAAATGGATTTGGAGGGTCATGGATCATGGCAGTGTGGAAGTCATGGCGAACCTCACACACCGACATTCTCTTGTCACACAGAAGAAGCGGGGGAGATGGAGGAGTGTTTTCAACTGTTCTGGTTGTGGAGTTAAAAATTACAACTGCTTGCTGATGACTGATTTGTGTCTCAGGTTGTTTGATTTTAGTTAAACACAGGGAGTGGTCTGATTCACGGGAAGCAACACTTTGTGGTTGACTTAACTTCCTCAAAGTCACCACTGCATCTTCTAACTCTTCACTTAGTCTGGTATTTTCTGAACGTAAATTAATATCTTGTTCCAATCTTTAGTCTAACAGCAGTAGTTTTTTCTTATCACCGTGCACCCTATCATCTTCCTCCTGTTCCCAATGTAACTGATTGTTCAGGACTGATACGCTTTCCTACAAGCAATCCGTTCTATTCTGCATCTTATCTGCCAGTTTTCCTTAACTCTTCCACTTTTTATTCAATTGTAGGGTGTACAGGTGTGCATTGTAGGCTAACATATTCTGGACTTTCTCCAATTTGCTGTTTCCTTTCTGAAGCTCTTTAGAAAACCTATCAAAGATATGCTCGTAATCGGCGTCACATTCCTCTACAGCTCCTAGGGCATCGTTTGCTCCTGATGCTCCTATCTCTGTTGTCAGACTGTCGATCAGTCGCATTCCAGCATATGTCAAAGCCATTTTCAGCTTTGCTTTTACTACTCTACAATCTGGAGTGTTGTTCTGCTATAAACCTTGAGATGAGCCCTCAGCTGCCCAATTGAAGTTCATGGTACTCTCTTCCTTTTTTCCTGATGACATTCTATCACTGCAGTTTGTTTTCAAACCCGCGTGGCTCTTCTCAATTTGATTACACATGGTTTATTTTCGGTGTTCTGGCCTCCCAGCTCACGGCTTCGGTTACTGTCTTTCCCAACTGTAGACCATCAGCATGGATCTGCCTCCTCAATTTTCACCTCCTGTCTTGAGTTCACCTTTCAGATTCTTTTGTTAATCGACCGGACCATCCTCGGGCAGGCTTGCTGCATGAACAGGGTGATAAATTACATATACTCACCCTGTTTGCAGAGCCTTTCCGATGAGTTGATATGAATATCTTGCTGACTTTGCAAAAGTATTGTGGTGTACATCTTCCAGCTAACCACAGGAGACCCAGGAACAGGTTACAATAATTTATTCATGATTCAAGCATGGAGGGAACTACCCCAGAGAAACCTCTGGAGGAGCACCCTCCTCTGATCCAGCTACCAGAGCTCTCGCAAACCTCTAACACAGCTCTCACAAGGAACATTCTAAAACCACACTCTCTCCCAAGTCACAGATACAGACTGCTACAGTTACACTGTTTTAAAATTCCGATCTTGCCTATGTAAGCTTATTATTAAATCTTCACCCAAAAGCGTGTGTATAATCTAGCTAGAAAACTGTCTGTTCTCCCAAAAAGTAAAGAACCTTGCTGACGAATGCTGTTGATGTTAGGACCTTGAGGCAGAGCATTTGCTTAACATGTGATTTTACTCTTATGCAGAGGTATTAGATCTATTCCCCTTTTATTAAACCTATTAAGTCTCCATTGTAATGCAAATTATCACTGCCAAGTGGTTCAACAACAAATAGTTTGTCAAACTACTTGAGCGGAAGTATCGTCTACTTGGAACAGGTATTTAGTACACGTGTCACTTCCGGACAAGAAGTACACTCGGAGCGAACGACACTCTCCGAAGTAATGGATATGGTACTACCAGGCGAGACCTCAGAATTAAAACCTGACTTGTACTCCACTAGAAGATTGGAGCTGTCTGTACAGTCAGGATGTCTTCCTTGGGGGCTCAGAGTGATCAGTCCACCTCACCACCATTGAGAAGAAGAGTGTTAAACAAGTTGCACAAGGACCATTGTGGAATTGTGCACATGAAAAAAATAGTGTGGTGTTATTTCTGGTGGCCTGGGTTGGATGCGGGGATTGACGGGAAAGCTGGAACGTCTTCTTCATGTGTGAAAATATGAAACCTGACACCGTTAGCACTGCTGCATCCTTGGAGAGAGGCCAGAAGGGGCTTGGCATTGGGTGCACATCGATGAAGCAGGATCTTTTGAAGGACACATGTTCATAATAACGGTTGATGCTCATTCAGTGGCCATAAGTCACCATAATGAAGTCAACTTCATCAGAAAAGATGATCGAGAGGCGAGGAGAAGCCTCCAGCAGATTTGGATTCCCTGAGCAATTGGTAAGCAATAACATAACTCAATTAGTCTCCCAAGAACGTGAATGTTTCTTGAAAAACAATGGTATTCAACATATGAGGCCAGTTTTTTTAAACTTCAGAGTACCCAATTAATTTTTTCCAATTAAGGGGCAATTTAGTGTGGCAAAATCACCTACCCTACACATCTTTGGATTGTGTGGGTGAGATGCAGGCAGACAAGCGGCGAATGTGCAAACTCCACACAGACAGTGACCTGGGACAGGGTCGAACCCGGGTCCTCAGCACCGTAGGCAGCAGTGCTAAGCACTCTGCCACTGTGCCGCCCTTAGCACCATACCATCTTGCTATTAATGGACAAACTTATCATTTCATTCAAACCATGAAACATACATTGAGAGCAACTAGGCAACAAGGTTCACTGATCAATCACCTTAATCAATTCCTACTAATTCTCCAGCATTATTAGACAATTATGAAGAGACAACTATGTTCGGCTTCAGACCAAGCACAGAGTCAACTTCTAGTTACAACGTTGACACCAGTCAAAACAACACCGAGGACGTTTGTACAAAGACAAAAAATGCCAGAGGTTACACCTAATACAAAGAAGCAGAGGCCAGAGGTTCGGTGTCAACCGTTCAGAGAGTGAAGTCCTCCAAACTGTCTGACTTAATGATCATTGTTATTTGATCGTAGTTCATGTTACACTTGTTTGAAATTATTGGAAGTTCAATTTAAAGGGGAGGAAATGTTACGTATTTATAACAAGTCTTAGTAGATGCAGTAAGCACTGTATATTAACATATATGCCGTCACCAGAAGTGACGTCACAGGCCACTCTGCCAGAGTGAAGCAGCAGCCTGGTGTGAACACATCTTGTAAATAAAGCTGTTAGTTTTTGACCCTTCATGCATCCGAGTATCAGTTCTCCACAATACACAACAGTATCTTTACCATGCTGGTAGTTAATTTTTTGGTATTCCTCATGGTGCTCCTGGGGAGGTCCTGTGTTTCAGTTGGTAGCACATCAGTCTCTAATCCAGAAGCTCCGGGCTCAAGTCCCACTCTAGGGCTGAAATGTCAGTGGGATCTTCCGGTCCTGCCGGCAGTGACTCCCCGCTGTGGTTTCTCTGGCGGTGGAGGGTATGAACAATGGGAAAATCCGTTGACAGCAGCAGGACGGAACATCTGCCACCAGCCAATGGCAGGCCACCTCTACCACTTCAAAACACGCCTCGGGGCAGGGGGAGGGGCTTTGGGGTGGAAGATCCCCCTATGGTCTTGTTATGGCTACTGAAGGTTCATGATGTGGCCAAACAGATTGATAATCAAACTGTTGTTTGAATATGTCCATGGCAGGCAGCAAGAGTGAAATGATTTCTGGTTGTGGTAGTATGTATTGGGGGTCATGTGGGACTGGAAGCCCTAATGTCATTGGCTGACAGATCCCGGGTCCTGGTTGGCCGTTGACCTCAAGCTCCGCCCTGAAGGCGGAGTATAAGAAGTCGGAGTCTTCCCCCGCAGGCCAGTTTACTATCGAGCTGCGGGGGAACAGACACGCTTAATAAAGCCTCATCGACTTCACTCTATTCGTCTCATGGAGTCTTTGTGCGCTACACTGGTCAGCATGCTTGATGCAGTGTGAGAGATGCCTATGGTCCTTTACAGTCAATGGATAATATTGTATGGAAGGTTTTGCTCCTGGCATGTTTTCCTGCATTCTTCATTGAACCTGGGTTGCCGCTTTGCTTAATAGTGCGAACGATATACTGACCCATGGGAGGTTACAGATTAAGGCTGAATACACTTCTGCTGATGATGATATACACTGCCTCGTGGTTGCCTTTATCTGGGCTGCTGGATTTGTTCCGAATGTATCCCATGTAGCACAATGGAGTTTGTTCTTCATGTGAAGACAGGACATTGTCTCTACAAGGATCGTATGGTGTTCGTTCCTACCAGTGCTCTCAGTACAGATGCATCTGTAACAGGTAGATTGGTGAAGACTAGGTCAAGTAGGTTTTCCCCGCTTGTTGATTCTTTCATAGCTTTCCGCAGGCTAGGTCTGGGAGGTACATTCTTCAGGACTTGGCCAGCTCGGTCAGTAGCCATGCTACTATGCTACTCTTGGTGATGGATTATGAAACACCCATTCTGATTACATTTTGTGCTCTCTGTTACCCTTCGTGTTTCTTTCAAGTAATCTTTAACATGGAGGAGTACTGATTTATCAGCTGAGGGAGGTAACCTGCATGAGGTTTCCTATCACAAGTTTGACCTGATGCCAAGTAATCACATGCGGTCTGGGCTCAATGTTGAAGACACCCAGGGCAACTCCTTCACAACTATATATACCACTGGGCAGCCAATTTTGGCGGTTCTGTCTTGCCAATGGGACAGTGCATACCCAGTGATGACGATGGAGGGGTGCTGGCTGGTAAATATGATTCAGGCTGATGCACTGTAGGATAGTTCTCCCACTTTTGGCACAAGTACCCAGATGTTACTACAGCATACATTGCCAGGTCAACTGGGCAGGTTGTGCTTTTGTAATGTCTGGCGCTCAGATCAATCTCAGGTGGTTCATTCTGTTTAAAACTTATTTGTCTTTTCAATAATGGTCTGTTACAATTGAGTGGTTTCCTAGCAAGTTGTGAATCAACCATTTTGTTGCGGATCTTGAGTAATAAGGTCAGACTGGGTCTGGCAGCAGATTTCCTTTCCTGGGGGACATTGGTGAACCTGATGGCTTTTTCAAACAATCTGGCAGTTCCATGATCATCAATACTGCAGCTAAATTTTTATTCCAGATTTATTTATTTGAATTCCCCTACATGCCGTGGTGGGACTTGAACTCAAGTCTTGGCACATTGGTTTGGGCCTTTGGATTACTAGTCCAGTGACATTAATTGTTCTATGTTGATTTTGTTTACTATTGATGCTTACTGTGTTTCATTACTTAAGCCTGGGTTTGAACTCAGAAAAGTAGATAAATTGTAGGAGTTGCTGGTAGCTAGAGCTATAAGTATGGAGCAGACATTTTGAAGCATTATGAACAAACCCTGTTGCATATCGAAACCTGTGTTATCTCTTCATAGCTCCAAGGCATATAAAATTAACAACAATTACTACTTTGCTGCCATTCCCAGTTTGGAAAGGCTCAAATGTGGATTTGTGGGAAAGATGCTCGTGAATTTGGACGGCAACAACACATTCAAGAACCTTGGAGAAAAAAAGTCATTGGATCTGGTATGGTGGTCTGCGAGGGTAGCGGGACCAAGGGTGGTTTTTTTGAGGTGAGGGCTGATGTCAGCAGATTTAAAGGTAGAAACATTAACAACATCAGCTAACATGAGCGCCAGGAAGGGGAGTTGGGTTGTCAGCAGTTTCATTGGAATGGGATGAGTAAACATGGAAGGCTAAATTTTCAGATTGACTGAAATCAGGAATGGATGTGGCTGGGGCTGGAAAATACCAGCCCTATTTGGGGTTCCGATTTCCCAGCCCCATTCCAGATAATGGCTATTTTAACTTTGGCAAGTTCGGATCAGCTGGGCTACTTGCCCCTCAGGAGGAGGATAACCAAATAAACCCACTGTGAACCTTGTGAAGCACTCCTAAAGAAAGCCAACTGGATTTTTCCAGTCAGCCTCTCATTTTGGTGCAATCGGAGCCTGGAAGCCCTTCCTGCTTGGCTGAATGGACGAAAGTGGCCAAGGAAATCAGCAGCAGGAGTGTGGTCCCTTAAACGTGAAGATGTGGAGACACTACACCAAGATGATTCAGGACCTGAGAAGGACTTGAAAGAGCCAAAGATGTGCAGATTAGGTGGATTGGCCATGCTAAATTACCCCTTTGTATCCAAAGATGTGCAGGTCAGGTCAGGTGGGGTTGCGGGGGAGTAGGCCAAGGTAGGGTACTCTTTCAGAGGGTCGATGAAGACTTGGTGGGCCAAATAACCTCCTTCTGCACTGTAGGGAATCTATGAAAGTTGAGTGGTAGAATAATTTCAGGTGCCAAGCCACACAGTCCGACTTCCTCCTGCACTGCATTTTTAAGACTGTACACTTTGTAACGCCACTTATTTCTGTCTGCAAGCACCTTCTCATATCCCCAACTGAACAGTCAACACTCAGACTCACCCTCATCTTTGTGCCATTTCAAAGCCATGCCATACGGTCACTATCTACAAATGTTGTCCTTCCCACTCCTCCTCAATCCATTTCTCGCTCTATACTTTCTCTCTTTGGAGAAAAAATGCCAAACTATAGGGAAAGGCAGCTTGGCACTGCATGCACACCTGGTTCACTGGGAGGAATGTCTTGCACCAGGAAACTGCAGATGTCAGCAGTGACCTGGCATGAAAACCTGAGGCTCCTGAGGCATGGGTGCTCACACGTATCGAGAGCGCTGATCCTCTGCCTGTAGACCCTGTACTGAGGATCTCCCCAACTTCCAGCTGGATCACGCTGTTCATCCACTGGGTGGAATTTTCACAGGATCACAGAATAATAGAGCGCAGAAGAGGCCCTTCGGCTCATCGGGTCTGCACCGGCGCATAAAAGACACCTGAACTTCCTACCTAATCCCATTTGCTAGCACTTGGTTAAGCCAATTTTGAATCCACCTTATCAAGTTATCCTGTATCCCATGTGCATTTGCCTTCTTTATGATCCTCCCATGTGGGATCTTGTCAAAGGCTTTTCAGAAATCCATGTAAACTACATCAACTGCACTACCCTAATCTACACCTCTGGTCACATGCTCAAAAATGTCAATCAAATTTGTTAGGCATGGCTTCCCTCTGACAAAGCCATGCTGACTTGCCTCTCTATGTGGAGATAGATTCTCTTCTTCAGACTTTTCTCAAATAGTTTTCCTACCACTGACGTGAGACTCACTGGTCTGTAGATCCCTTCCTTATCTCTACAACCTTTCTTTTTTTTTAATTTAGTGTATCGAATTATTTTTTTTCCAATTAAGGGACAATTTAGCGTGGCCGATCCACCTGCTCTGCACATCTTTTGGGTTGTGGTGGTGAGATCCACCCAGACACAGGGAGAATGTGCAAACTTCACATGGACAGTGACCCAGGGCTGGGATCGAACCTGGGACTTCAGTGCCGTGAGGCAGCAGTGCTAACCACTGGGCCACTGTGCTGCCCACTCTCTACAACCTTTCTTAAATAGTGGGACAACATTAGTTGTTCTCCAGTCCTCTGGCACCTCCTCCGTGACCAGAAAGGAATTAAACATTTGGGTCTGAGCCCCTGCAATCTCCTCCCTCACTTCCCCCAACATTCAGGGACACAATTCAGCCGGACCTGGAGATTTGTCCACTTTTAAGCTTGCCAACACCTCCAATACCTTGTCACTCCCTCTGACAATTTGCTCAAGAACCGCAGTCTCTCTCCCTGCGTTCCACATCTACCTCCTCATTCTCTTGAGTGAAGACATATGTGAAGTATTCGTTCAACACCCTACCAATGTCCTCTGGTTCCAACCACAGATTTCCCCTTTGGTCTTGAATGTGCCTACCCTTTCCCGGTTGTCCTCTTCACATTGATATATTTATAGAATATCTTGGGATTTTCCCTACTTTTACCAGCCAGGGCTTTCTCATATCCCCTCTTTGCTCTCTGAATTGCTTTCTTAAGCTCCATTCTAAACTTTCTGCACTCCACTAATGCCTCTGCAGACTTGCTCCCCTTGTACTTGGTAAAAGCCTCTCTTTTCCTTCTCATCATCTCCTGAATGTCTCTGGTCATCCATGGTTCCAAGGGACGAAATTCTCCCCCAACGGCGCGATGTCTGCCGACTGGCGCCAAAAACGGCGCCAATCAGACGGGCATCGCGCCGGCCCAAAGGTGCGGAATGCTCCGCATCTTTGGCGGCCGAGCCCCAACATTGAGGGGCTAGGCCGACGCCGGAGGGATTTCCACCCCGCCAGCTGGCGGAAATGGCGTTTGGTGCCCCGCCAGCTGGCGCGGAAATGCGGCGCATGCGCGGGAGCGTCAGCGGCCGCCAACAGTTTCCCGCACATGCGCAGTGGGGAGAGTCTCTTCCGCCTCCGCCATGGTGGAGGCCGTGGCGGAGGCGGAAGGGAAAGAGTGCCCCCACGGCACAGGCCCGCCCGCGATCGGTGGGCCCCGATTGCGGGCCAGGCCACCGTGGGGGCACCCCCGGGGTCAGATCGCCCCGCGCCCCCCCAGGACCCAGGAGCCCGCCCACGCCGCCTGGTCCCGCCGGTAAATACCAGCTTTGATTTACGCCGGCGGGACAGGCAATTTCTGGGCGGGACTTCGGCCCATGCGGGCCGGAGAATTGAGCGGGGGGTCGGAGAATGATGCCCCAGAGCTTGTTACTCCTTCCTATTAACCTACAGGGAACATGTTTGGCCTGTACCCTCCCCATTCCCTTTTTGAACACTCCATACTGCTCTTCTGTAGATCGCCCCACAAGTAAATCTTTCCAGTCTACCTTGGCCAGATCATGCCTTATTTTACTAAAATTCATGCTCCCCCAATCCAAAACCTTTTTTTAGCAACTTGTCTATTTCTTTGTCCATAACAAACTTAAATTGTACCATGTTGTGGTCGCTATCACCAAAATGCTCCTCCACCAACACACCAACTACCCTGTCCAGCTTTATTCCCCAGCATTATGTCCAGCATTGCAATGTCCCTTGTTGGACCCTATACACATTGAGCTAAAAGGTTATATGCATTTCAAGAACTCCACTCCATCCAAGCCCTCAACACATGATGACTATCCCAATTAATGTTGGGAAAATTGAAATCACCTAATATAATTACTCTATTATTATTTTTACATACCTCTGTGAATTGTACACATATTTGCTCCTCAATTTCCCACTGACTATCTGGGGATCTCTCACAAACACCTAGCAATGTGGCTGTCCCTTTTTTATTCCTGAGCTCTACCCACAAAGCTTCATTTGATGCCCCCTCCGGGTGCTCCGGTTTCCTCCCAGAGCCCAAAGATGTGCAGATTAGGTGTATTGGCCATGCTAGGGTGAGGTCCTTAGGTGAGGTGGTGTTGCTGGGTTAAGGGATAAGGTGGAGGTGTGGGCTGAAGTAGGGTGCTCTTTCCAAGAGCCGGTGCAGACTCGATGGGCCGAATGACCTCCTTCTGCACTGTAAATTCATTGATTCTATGAGTCTATATCGTCTCTCCTTTCTGCAGTAACTGGCTCCTTTACTAATAATGCAATGTCTCCTCCTCTTCTACCCCTCCTCTGTCTTGCCTGAAGATTCTATATCCTGGGATGTTGAGCTGCCAATTTGCCCCTCCCTCAACCATGTCTCCGTGATGGCTACTATATCACAATTCCACATGTTAATCCTCATCCATAACATATCCGTTTTACCTGTAATACTCCTGGCATTAAAGTAGAGGCCATTCAGTCTTGTCTGACTTCCATGAAACTTACTACTGCTGTATTCCCTCGGAGTTGATTACTTTTCTGTGTTATGCTGAGTCCCTATTCTGCTAACAGTCTGTATCCCCTCCCCTGCTGAATTAGTTTAAACTCCTCCCAACAGCACTAGCAAACCTGTCAGCAAGGATGTTAGTCCCGCTCTGGTTCAGATAGAGACCATCTCACTTGTACAGGCCCCATCTTCCCCAGAATGGAGCCCAGTGGTCCAGGAATCTAAAACCCTCCCTCCTGCACCAACTCTTAAACTACGCATTAATCTGCGCTATTCTCCTATTTCTGTACTTTCTAGCACATGGCACTGGGCGTGTTCCAGAGATTACAATCTAAGAGATCCTGTTTTTTAGACTATTGCCTAACTCCCGAAATTCTTGATGCAAGCCCTCATCCCTCTTTCTACCGATATCATTGGTGCAACATGTACCCTGACCTCTGCCTTATCATTCTCCCCTTCTGAATGCCCTGCAGCCGTTCAGTGACATGCCGGACCCTAGCTCCAGGGAGGCAACACAGCATCCTGGAGTCACGTTGATGGCCACAGTAGTGCCTATCTGTTCCCCTGACTATAGAATCCCCTTTTACTATTTCTCTTTATCTCTTTCCCCCCCATCCTGTGCAGACAGGATGCTTGTGGTGCCAGAAGCTTGGCTCTGTCCACACTCACTGGAGGATCCAGCCTCTTCAGCCTCCAAAATGGAATACTAATTTGTGAGTGAGACCCCAGGGAACTCCTGAACTACCTGACTGTTTCTCTTGGACTGCCTGGCAGTCACCTATTTCCTTCCATCCTCAAGTCCCTTCAGCTGCAGTGTAACCACCTCTCTAAATGTGCTATCCACAATGCTCTCAGACTCGCAGATGCTGCATTGTGCCTCCAGCCACTGTTCCAGCGCTGAAACCCGAGCTTCAATGAGTTGCAGCTGGACATACCTCCTGCACACATGTTTGTCCCGGGGACTGGAAGTGTTCCTGGATTCCCACATGGAACAAGAGGAGCAAACCACGACTTTGAGCTCTCCTGTAATGACTAAACCCTTTAAATTTAACACTTTAGCTGACTATTATATTTTTAAAAATAAATCAACTAAATCCCTACCCTTGCTAGAACAATGATTTACAAGTGAATCTATTTTGAAAAATACCCACCAGAACTTACTCAGCAGTCAGCTGCGCTCTTTGTAAACTCCGGGTTCCATCACACTCTTTGAGGACATTTGGGACATGGAAAGACCATCTCGCTCCCTCCTCATCGAACTCCCTCAGTCACAAAGTTCCCACTTTAGCACTCGAATGAAGCCCAAAGTCAGCATTCCTGTGCAAACTGGGCCCCCATTGGCATGTTTTCCAGTGGCGGAGGCGGCTTACTATTGGGAGCCAAAGGGATCTTCTGGTCCCACCGAAGTCTGCACTATTTTGCGTGGCTCGCCCATCCCACCGTCGGAGAACCTACCGTGGGGTCACCATTGTTGGGACTGGAAGATCCTGCTAGCAGGAAGGTCAAGAATGTCCCACTCACTGTACCCTGTGAAGTAAAATGTGACTGAGGAGAAGACAGCTGGTGTGCTATTGGTGTGATATTGCTGATCCTCTTGTTCCTTGCCAGCGCTCCCATGGTGCAGTGAAGATTGACAGCGGGGAAGCGCAGGACAATATAAGTGAAGTGCAAGGCAGGTAAACTGACTTCCAAGAGGTTAAAAATCATCTGCAGTAAGAGCACAGAGATCATTAGCCTCCCACCAAGTTTCGGCCAAAGTATTCAGTTTCATTGTTTAAAGGCTTCTCAGCCTGTCAGTTTTAATGAATGTCACTCCTTCTGAGCGCTTGCCTAGTCAGACCTGGCAAGTTTTACACAGCCTCAGAACACCATCCACAGACTGTAAAGTCAAAATGCAGGATTGAATCCTGAGTTGGTTGCCTCTTTGTGCATTTTAATTGTTTACCCAACAGCAACACGGGGATTCTCTGCTCGCCTGCAAGCTTTCCCAAATTAACCCTGGAATAGGGTGGGATCCTGCAAGGCACCAATATAGAAACATACATAGAAAATAGAGCACAGTAAGAAGTCTTACAACACCAGATTAAAGTCCAACCGGTTTGATCAAATCACTAGCTTTCGGAGCACTGCTCCTTCCTCAGGTGAATGAGGAACTTAGTCTCACCTCATAAGATAGTCCTACCATCCCAGGAATCAGCCTGGTAAACCTCCGCTGCACTCCCTCCTTAGCAAGAACATCGTTCCTCAGATAAGGACAGCAAAACTGCACACAATACTCCAGGTGTGGCCTCACCAATGCCCTATGCAATTGCAGTAAAAAAGCTCTATGCCTATACTCAAAACGTCTCGCCAAAATACCATTTGCCTTCTTTACTGCCTGCTGTACCTGCATGCTTAGTTTCAGCGACTGATGCACGAGGACACCAAGGTCCACCTCCCAATTTACACCTATTCAAATAATAATCTGCCTTCCTATTTTTCCACATTATACTGTATCTGCCATGCATACGCCAACTCACTCAGCCTGTCCAAAGCCTGCTGAAACATCTCTGTGTCCACCTGATCCAACACATTTTTTGTGGCTTGAATTGCACCCCACACCCCCAACCCCTCCCTGCCACTGCCAGCACCCAAGTTTGACGTTGGGGAAGGTCGTGAGAGAGATGGTGTACTTTTGTGAAGAGCCTGTGATTGTTGAGGTAATATTTGAGAAAGTTAGTTGTATCTCAGATTATTTATTATCATTAATTATTTTGTCTTGTGCTGTCAGAAAGGTAACCTATCAACAAGTTTGGAAGGGTCAACCAGGATAGCATTTGGAAAATATGTGGACATTTAAGTTTGCTGCTTCCAGCCTCACATGACATGATCAGTTCATATTTAGTTTTCAAACATGCGCTGGGTGAAGGTGGAAGGCGTAAGTATACTGATGGAATAAAATTCTCTCTCTCGCCTGGCTCTTAAAATGATGAAGCAAATGGGTTAAAGCTGACAGCTTAAAACAACCCATGATACTTGCCCCCACCTCCTCACTCTACCCTCCATTTCCCGCCTCATACTCATTTTAATGAAACAGTGACCAGCTGTAAAATGGTGTATATTTCCCTATTCTCCTCTGGAATTAACAGTTTATTGCAGCTGAATCTGAATCAAAGCTAGACAGGTCCCAGGTTAGAATCATTGCCAGCAACCCTGTCACTGCAGGATACTAGCTGATCAGGGAAGTGACCGTTCTTGCACATTTCCAGAGACTAACCTGGTCTGTAATAGGTGTCTCTTAATTAGTTCTGCTCGGGTACTCACTATACTTTATCTCAGAGCACGAGCAAGCAGCAAAATATTCACATTTCCCAATATTGGCACTGCTCATCTTAAACAAGCAGGAAATTCACCTGCAATAATTCAACAAAAGCAGGTAGCTGGGCTTGTCGTTCCATCACATGCTGTTTGAATGCACTCCATTTTGAGTTTAGTGCAGGTCACCAACAAGTTTGCAAATGGAAGAAGTGCTGAATCAAATCAGGAAGTATTGACGATAAGTGACTTAACTTATTTCAAACTTCCTTTATGTTTATTTTCTATCTTCATGCTCTCATCTTTTTCTGTCACAGTGCCACCATTCCAGAGATTTCAGTTTACCTCATTGTTTATGTTCAAGTCCTTGTGGTGTTTCTATACAGGTGACTGGAAACATCCCTTGGGCTTTGCAGTCATAGTCTTTATGCTGCATTTGGGATCTGAAGCCATGTTCTGGCCCCTCCCTGTATACTACATACTGAGATTCAATGTATATACAAAGAATGTTTGTCATAAGTACTCAATGCTTTCAGCCTATGTATGCTATTACTTATGACACTCCTTGCTGTATGATAGATCTACTCATCTAAGTAAGACTGTGGAAGGTGAAGGAAACTGACAGTTGAGACTTCACCCTCTAGCGAGTTGACATTTAGTACTGACAGTCCATGCTAGTCATCAGCATTGTTCCCACTAGACTGTGCCTGAAAAATGTTGTAAAGAAGTAAAGAATGTCAGGAGGGTAGCTTGCCTGTATGCCATTTGCAACGTGGAAAAGTCCAGTCGTCCTCTTTATCTTTTCATAGCTTTCGCAGAAAAACTTTCAAATGATTCATCTCTGGGGCCTTGGATAACAGGACCTATTGCCTCACCAATCAGCTGGGTAATCATTTTTGGAATGTGGGGGTGAGACCCATGCAGACACTGGGAGAATGTGCAAACTCCACACAGACAGGAACCTGGGGCTTGGATTGAACCTGGGTCCTCGGTTCTATGAGGCAGCTGTGCTAACCACTGTGCCACCGTGCTGCCTTCAACTCAGTAATTATGATAGCGTCAGGATATCTGGCAGAGTTACGGGAACTCAAAAGGCTGCGAAATACTTAGACCCGGTGACTTACATTTCTGTAGTTGATAACGTGGTCTGATCAGTCCAAGTGTTGTAGTATAACCACCATGCTGTCATGAAGGGAATTTCAGGATTTTGACTCAAAGACAGTGGAAGAAATGGTGACATAGTTGTGTCAGGATGGTGTGTGGCTTAGAGGGAACTTGCAGACGGTGGTATTCCCATGCATCTGCTGCCTTTACCCTTCTAGGTGGCCAAGGCTGTGGGTTTAGAAGGTGTTGTCGAAGGAGCCTTGGTGAGTTGCTATTGGACATCTTGTAGATGGTGCACACTGCTGCTACCATGTGTCAGTGGTGGAGGGAGTGAATGTTAATGGTGGTGGATGGGGTACCAATGAAGCAGGCTCCTTTGTTCTGGGTGGTGTTGAGCTTCTGGTCAATGGTAACCCCCAGGATGTTGATCGGCGAACATTCCAACTTCTAACCTTATGATGGAGGGAAGGTCATTGTTTCATCAATGGCCTTCTTTTGTGGGGGCCACGATGAATCCAGCACGAGTTTCAAGGATACAAAGAAATAACATTTATTTACAATAACATATATATACACAACAGCAGCCACCTCGCTTGCTGCTTACTCCTTCCTGCTGGTTACAAACTGGCCAGCTTTATTTATACAGGGAGTCTGCTAATGATTTCTCTGCTCCCCCTCATTGGGGAAGCTCATACTCCCACAGGATTGTGGGATTGTCATTAGTTCCCAGCCAATGGTAAGCAGGCAGGTTATAACATCCCTCCCCCCCAAAGTCCAAAGAATCCACCGAAGACTCTGGCGAAGGAGGGCGTCGAACTCGTTTTGCCGCAGGCCGGGCACCATAGTCACAGTACTCCGTAATCTTGCATAGCCTGGATAGAAAGTCGGCAAGGGATTCTCCTGGGGTCCTCTCAACGGTATTAAACCGGTAACGTTGGACTATCGTGGACGGGGTTGGGTTAAAATGCTGCCCCACTAAATTCACAAGTTCATCAAACATTTTGGTGTCCAGCGCAGCTGGGTACATAAGGCTCCTAATCACCCCAAAGGTATGCGGGCCGCAGGCGGTGAGCAATATGACCACCTGGCACTCATTCACGGTGATATTGTTTGCCCGGAAATAGTAACGCATCCGTTGTGCATATTGGTTCCAGCTTTCCAGCGCAGCATCAAAAACATCCAAACGTCCGTACAGAGGCATGGTGTAATAGAAAACAACTTCCAACCTGTATCCAACAAAAATCCAGGGAGGTGACTTCAGCAGTGTAGACACCTATTGACTTTAACCCTCGTCGCCAGTTTTGTGAGGGCCATGAAGAATCCAGCATGAGTTTCAAGGATACAAAGAAATAACATTTATTTACAATAACATATATACATAACAGCAGCAGCAACTTCCCTTGCTGCACACTCCTTCCTGCTGGTTCCAAACTGGAACAGCTTTATTTATACAGGGAGTTTGCTAATGATTTCTCAGCCCCCCTCATTGGGGAAGCTCATACTCCCACAGGATTGTGGGATTGTCATTCGTCCCCAGCCAATGGTAATCAGGCAGGTTATAACACCTTCCCTCCATCAAAAGGTTAAAAGTTGGGATGTTCGCTGATGATTGCACAATGTTCAGCACCATTCGCAACTCTTCAGATAATGATGCAGTCCATGTCCAAATGCAGCAAGACCTGGATAATACCTAGGCTTGGGCTGACAAGTGAAAAGTTACATTTGCGCCACACATGTACCAGGTAATGACTATCTCCAGCAAGAGATGATCTAACCATCGCCCTTGACCTTCAGTGGTATTACCATCACTTAATTCCCCACTATCAACATCCTGGGGGTTACCATTGACCAGAAACTGAATTGGACTAGCCATATAAATACCGTGGCTAGAAGTGCAAGTCAGAGACATGGGGCGTCATTCTCCGACCCCCCGCCGGGTTGGAGAATCGCCGGGGGCTGCCGTGAATCCCGCCCCCGCTGGTTGCCAAAGTCTCCGGTACCGGATATTCGGTGGGGGCAGGAATCGCGCTGCGCCGGTTGGCGGGCCCCCCTGCTGGATTCTCCGGCCCGTATGGGCCGAAGTCCCGCCGATAAATTGCCTGTCCCGCCGGAGTGGATTAAACCACCTTTTGAACGGCCGGACAAGGCGGCGTGGGCGGGCTCCGGGGTCCTGGGGGGGCGCGGGGCGATCTGACCCCGGGGGGTGCCCCCACGGTGGCCTGGCCCGCAATCGGGGCCTACCGATCCGCGGGCGGGCCTGTGCCGTGGGGGCACTCTTTCCCTTCCGCCTCCGCCATGGTCTCCGCCATGGCGGAGGCGGAAGAGACTCCCTCCACTGCGCATGCGTGGGAAACTGTCAGCGGCCGCTGATGCTCCCGCGCATACGCCGCCCCGAGATGTCATTTCCGCTCCAGCTGGCGGGGCAACAAAGGCCGTTTCCGCCAGCTGGCGGGGCGGAAATTCCTCCGGCGTCGGCCTAGCCCCTCAATGTTGGCGCTCGGCCCCCAAAGATGCGGAGCATTCCGGACCTTTGGGGCGCCGCGATGCCCGTCTGATTGGCGCGGTTTTGGGCGCCAGTCGGCGGACATCGCGACGTTTCGGGAGAATTTCGCCCTAGGATTTCCGCAGTAGTAATCCACTTCCTGACTCCCCAAAGCCTGTCCACCACCCACAAAGCACACATCAGGAATATGCTGGAAGACTCTCCATTTGCCTGTTCAAGTGCAACTCCAACAGCACTCAAGAAGCTCAACACCATCCAGAACAAATGAGCCTGCTTCTTTGGTACCCCATCCACCACCTTCACCATTCACTCCCTCTGGGACCTGACAAAATGTCGTCAATAATACTAAAGATTTGTGCTCCAGAACTAACAAGGTCCCTAGCCAAACTCTTCCAGGTGCACCACAACACTGGCATCTACCCGACAATGTGGAAATTTGCCCAGGTATGTCTTACCCAAAGAAAACTGGACAATTCCAACCCAGACAATTACTGCCCTATCAGTCTACTCTCGATCATCAGGTCGCTGGATAAGGATTTGTATTCCACCTTGGCCCACGGCTAGTGTTGGCATAGCATCTCTGCAGCTAAGGTGGGATAAAATCAAATCTAGTGTCCCATACCAAGGGGCGGTACGGTGGCACAGTCGTTAGCACGACTGCCTCACAACTCCAGGGACTCGGGTTCAATTCCGGCCTCGGGTGACTGTGTGGAGTTTGCACTTTCTCCCTGTGTCTGTGTGGGTTTCCTCTGGGTGCTCTGGTTTCCTCCCACAGTTCAAAGATGCAAAGGTTAGATGGATTGACCTTGCTAAAATTGCCCCTTAGCATCCAAAAGGTTAGGTAGGGTTACTGGGTTACGGGGATAGGGGGGGGGGGGGTCCTAAGTAGGGTGCTCTTTCCAAGAGCCAGGGTAGGCTCGATGGGCCGAATGGCCTCCTTCTGCACTCTGTGGCATGCTAACTGAAGTTAGTGAGTGGAAGAATTGAATTTGGGGTCTTTATGGTCTGAATGGGTCAGCACTTAGTATACAAAGCAGTGCAGTCCTAACTGTGCCTTTATAGGGACAACTCTGGACAGGGTAGTTTATCAGCTTGGGTTCATTATCTTCTATATCAGGAAAGATGCAACTTTGTGGTAACCATGGTCACAGCAGCATTATTACATGTTGGCAACCCCCTCCCACTGAACTAAAGATTTGAAGGCAATTGCATTTATTAATTTGCAATGGTTTCTTCAGCGGGAGTGTCCTGCTTTGTGGAGGATAACACTCTCACATTTTCCCCTTCTCTGGCTGGTTTGGCTTCGGAATGAAATTAAAACTCTAACATGTAGTGTTAAGAAAAATATTAAATACATGCTGGCCGAGAAATAAAATATACCCCAAAACACAAAAGAAATAGGCCAGGTGAATAGCACAAAAGTGGTGGTTTTGACTGCAGATGGATGTTGCAATTAAATGATCAAATGAATCACTGTGAACCCTTTCAGCCTCGTTAATGGACTTAATTCCTTTTGACACTGAACCAACTCTAAAGGCACGCTTCGTTATTTCAAGCTTACGGCAATAATGCCTTAAAATACCAATTATCTTGCATGCACATTGTGACAGAAGGAAGTAGACTGAATATTAAATAGCATACACTCCTGTATGACTCAGGATAACAGTGCAAGGGAAGGAGAGACTCTGATGGCAGGAATGTCAGCTGAGAATCACATTTTTTAAAAAGACAAATGTTAAATGTGAGAAGAAATTTAGATTCCAAACAAATGCTTCTTTGACATCGCTGATTATCTGGTGATTCTAGAATGCTTCGCAATGTCTGCTTGTGCTTTAGCATTTACCTCATAGAAAGTGACATTGGAAAAGCAAAAGGAGGGCTTGTTCTGTGGAGATGATTATGTGTTGGTAACTTGTTGCTACTTGTCTTCAGGCAGTGGATAACCAGCAGTCACCTGTGCTATGCATTGTTCTACCTATCATGCTGGTGCACTGAAGGAATGCAGAGCTTTTCACTTGTTCAGCAGTGTATTTTCTGCTGACATTTTATGAGACAACTTTATTAATCCTGCTCGCAAGTGCAATTATGTCCTTTACCTTGAAGATACTGCAAAAAGCATAATGCCTTAAAATTGACTGCGTTGTTTTAAAACTATAATGTCAAATGTATGTATTTCAATATTTAACCTGTACCTTTTCATCATGTGCTTGGTGACCTTCACTTTTTGGCTGTTTGCTAGCCCTTTCCAACAGACTCCACATATAAAGATATATGACCTGGGTGCACTAATACAAACGTTTAAGGGACACACAGGAGAACATTCTTTGCTTCCATACAGCCTTGAGGAACTCAGATGCATCTTCTGATTAGCAAATTCCTGGTTGAAGTGACTCAAAACCACAATCAGTAACACAATGACATTTCTACAGCAGGAATTGGAGTTCAGCCAGTGGAGTACAAGGTCCAAACATGCCCCAGAGTGTTGGCAGAGCGCTGTACATTTCATCAGTGTATCCCACAGGCAAGAGTCAAAATGACAGTATCTGTTTAGAATGATCAGTTTTGAGAGACTGGGTGGAAAGTTCCTATGCATTCTGAAATCGACCTTTTATATGTTTTAGCTTGGGTGCATGAGGGGTAATGCTTTCTTTCTGTTGCTTTGAGCAAGTCTCCAAGTGTAGATTCATTTTCATTGAATTTATCATTGAAGTTAACAACTTATTATCAATCCCCTACTTGGTGGCTCCAACCTCGTTTCATATTTGAATAACCATGAGATGTGATTAATTGCCATGTCCAGTGCAATTAAAGGAAGCAATGAGATATACAAGTAAATTCATACACATGAAAGTGTGTTATTGAAAGTGTGTTGCTGTCATACCTTATAACATTACAATACTGTCACAATGTGTTATCCTGAAGCTTTCAGGATTATCATTGAATTCTTGCACCTCACCCAGAGATAATCTTGAATTGGGATTGAATGAAAAATGAAAACCTTCAATATAAGCAGAAAATGCTAGAAATATACAACAGGCCATCAAGATCTCAACAGGGAATAAGAATGTAACTCC
The DNA here is from genome assembly GCF_047496885.1 of Scyliorhinus torazame. Taxonomy (NCBI): domain Eukaryota; kingdom Metazoa; phylum Chordata; class Chondrichthyes; order Carcharhiniformes; family Scyliorhinidae; genus Scyliorhinus; species Scyliorhinus torazame. The sequence goes on from NW_027308250.1 coordinate 101,819, forward strand.
TTACAGAATCAGTTTTCTTTTAAGGGCATTTTCCACACAGTGTTTTAATTTCAGAACATCAATGACTTCTTGAATAATGTAATAAATAAAGATCTGCATTTAAACCTTCCTTCTGATTTTGGGTTCTATACACTTTAATACTGGGTTTAGAAAATAGGGCGAAATTCTCCATAATCGGCACGATGTCCGCCGACTGGCGCCAAAAACGGCGCAAATCAGTCCGGCATCGCGCTGCCCCAAAGGTGCGGAATCTTCCGCATCTTGGGGGGCCGAGCCCTAACCTTGAGGGGCTAGGCCCGCGCAGGACTGATTTCCGCCCCGCTAGCTGGCGGGAAAGGCCTTTGGTGCCCTGCCAGCTGGCGCAGAAATGACATTGCCGGGCGGCGCATGCGCGGGAGCGTTAGCGGCCGCTCACGGCATCCCCGCGCATGCACAGTGGAGGGGGTCTCTTCCGCCTCCGCCATGGTGGAGACCATAGCGAAGGCGGAAGGAAAAGAGTGCCCCCCGGGGCCAGATCGCCCCATGCCCCCCCCCCCCAGGACCCCAGAGCCCGCCTGCGTCGTCTTGTCCCGCCGGGAAGAGAGGTGGTTTAATCCATGCCGGCGGGACAGGCATTCCAGCAGCGGGACTTCGGACCATCCGGCCGGAGAATCGCTGGGGGGGGGTGGGGGGTGGGGGGGGGGGGGGGTGGGGGGGGCGCCAACCGGCGCGGCGCGGCGCGATTCCCGCCCCCGCCAAATCTGTGGTGCCGGAGAATTCGGCAACCGGCAGGGTCGGGATTCACGCCCCCGGCGATTCTCCGACCCGGCGGGGGGTCGGAGAATCTTGCCCAGGTTTGGAATCAAATGTCATTAGTAAAAATATGCAGGGGGATTCTCCATCGGTGGGATCCTCTGCTTCCCCGGCAGCGCACCCATGCCTGTAGGTTTCCCGACCACTGGAAAACGGGGCTGGCGGGACGGAGAATCCCACCCGTTATCTCTGAAACTGGAAGATGCTTCAGTAAAGAAATGGTATATTTTGACCTCAGCAGATCCACCGTCTGCCTGAATCTAGCTTCAAGATTCAATGTAAACACCACAGATTCTGTATGCCGAATGGTATCCAGGTGAACATCACAGCACATACATACATACATACTGATGGACAGATCAACGGACCAATCAATGCACACACAACACGACAGCCAATCACAGGCAAGAGCCTACACAGTACAAAACAGGGAACACGACACTTCCTGGGCACTCGAGGACGAGACGGCTCAGGGCACAGAGCTCAGAGCAAGCCACTCAGACATCCACCATGTGCTGAGTGCCACTACAAGATAGAATTAGGAGTAGGTCCACAGATTCAAGGGTTATGATCGAACATCAGTAAACAGTGTACAACTGTAAATAGATGTTTGAAATAAAACTGAGTTGTATCATTCACAACCGTGTTGGTTCGTCTGTGTAGCAGAGTACCCAACACTTCAGTCGCCAGCCAAAGCAATTGGTGTAGGTTCTTGGTGGATTCACTGAATAAATTTACTCCCATTGTAGCTTTCATGTCTCAGACAATTTGTGATACATGATGTGCTTTCTGCTTCCCTGTTCACAACACCTTACATCCATGAAGGTACCAGGCTGAGAGCCAGCAATGTAAACAGGGCAGCAACACTCCTTGATTGACCTCTGTACCCAGGTTAAGGCACATGGGACTCTGTATAAACAAGATATTAGCAAACTCCTACTTCCCATGTTGAAGGTTCATGTCAAAACAAGAAACTGTGCTGTACAAGCATCATTGTCCTTCAGGAAATTGCTGCCAATTTCAACAAATTATCAGTCATAGGATTCTAAGATCAAAGAGAGAGAGAGAAAATACTGCTTTGAATATGCAGCAACCATTTCAAAGACACTCCATTATTTGCGGTGCTGATCTTCTACCAGCGTCTTCTTTAAAATTCCCATTCAAATATCAGCATAACCTCACCCTAAATTCTCTTGTCTGACAAACCTCCAAAATCTTTGTTGTCATGATATTCAGGTAAACATCATGGTGAAAACATACATACATACTGATGGGCAGATCAACGGACCAACCAAAACACACACAACACAACATAGTACCAGGATTGGAACCCGGCAACTGTGAGACCTACCTACGAATCCTCAGGAATCTGCCATCCTGCGCCATGGACACCGTCAGCCCGTCGCAGCCATTACAAATCGCTGGAAACCTCGGCGTCAATTGGAAGCTGTTTAAACAGCGCTTCCAGTTCTTCCTGGAAGCCACCCAAAGGGAGAGCGCTTCGGACACCAGAAAAAGCGCCCTCCTCCTCTCCACGGCAGGGCAACACGCCATCCATATCCATAACTTCCTGGTGTTCACGGAAGGTGAGGACAAGACCAAGTACAAGACGATCCTTCTCAAACTCGAGTAACACTTCAGCGTCGAGGTAAATTATAGTTTCGAGAGGTATCTCTTCCAGCAGCGCCTGCAGGGTAAGGATGAGCCCTTTCAATCTTTCCTTACACACCTCCGTATCCTCGCGCAGTCCTGCGGTTATGACACCACCTCCAATTCAATGATTCAGGACCAGATTGTTTTTGGGGTCAGCTCGGGCGCCCTACGCCAGCAGCTCCTCAAAATTAAAGGCCTCACCCTAGCCTCCGCAATTGAAGCCTGTGTCCTTCATGAAAACGCGACCAGCCGCTACTCCCAATTTCAAGCGGCCGAATCGGCGCGGCAGGGGTACTACGAGGCCGAACGGGTCCAGGCGATCGAGTTCCTCCCGGACGAGGGCGGCCATTTCGCACGCTTTCCGCGGCCTCCCGCGTTTGTTGGCGCCAAAAAAGACGCCAACGCAGTGGGACGTGATGCGCAGAGGCGCTCAACGCAAGACCAAACTGCGCATGCGCGGTGGCGCAACGAACGCCATGACGTCACGACGTGCGGCAACTGCAGAGCCACACATTTAAAGCGGCAATGTCCGGCAAAAAAACGACAATGCCTCCGCTGTGGCAAGATGGGCCACTACGCTGCCTGCTGTTGAGCAGCTCAACCTGACAATGCTCCTCAATTCCGACAACCTCGCAGGGACGTGCGGACCATTCAGCCTCCGTACTACGAGTCGTGCCCAGACGACATCCAAACCAGTAACACAGACGACCGGGACTCCTTCCGTGTTGCGGTCATTGATAGGAACCAGATGTCTCCAGGCAGGACCCACCAGCCGATGCCAGTGAACAGCGTCAATCCGGGTGATGAATGGTGTGCCACCCTAACGATCAACCGATCACCGATAACATTCCATCTGGACACTAATGCCTCCGCCAACCTAAGAGCATGGTCAGCCTTCTATGCCTTGTAGGTCAGACCACCAATTTGGCCATCCCGTTGCAAGATGGTCGACTACAATGGAAATGTTATCCCGGCCATGGGATCCTGCCAGCTCCAGGTGACACACAATACATACACGGCCACACTTCCCTTCGAAATAATCAGATCATCAAAGGACTCCCTGCTAGGCGCACAGGCATGCAAGGTTCTCCACCTCGTGCAGCGGGTCCATGCTCTGTCTCCAGAAGGCACATCAGACATCCAGGATGCAGAATGTAGGGCACAGCTTCAATCGCTCCTCGCCCACAACCAGGAGGCATTCGAGGGCATGGGCACACTGCCCTATACCTACAGAATACGACTCACGCCACCCCGGTCATTCACGCACCTCGCAGGGTCCCAGCGCCACTCAAAGACCGCCTCAAGCAGCAGCTGCAGGATCTCCAGGACCAAGGGGTGCTCTCCCGGGTCACGGAGCCCACGCCATGGGTCAGCTCCATGGTGTGTGTTAAGAAGCCCTCTGGCGAACTCCGGATCTGCATTGACCCGAAAGACCTGAACAACAACATAATGAGGGAACACTACCCCATACCCAAACGGGAAGAGATCCCGAGCGAAATGGCCCGGGCTAAAATCTTTACAAAACTGGATGCCTCGAAGGGTTTTTGGCAGATCCAACTGGACCAGTCCAGCAGGAAGCTGTGCACCTTCAACACTCCTTTCGGCAGGTTCTGCTATAACAGAATGCTGTTTGGCATCATCTCGGCATCCGAGGTCTTTCACAGGATCATGGAACAAATGATGGAGGGCATCAAAGGGGTGCACGTCTACGTTGACGGCGTCATCATCTGGTTCACCACACCACAGGAGCACATCAATCGTCTCCAGCGCGTCTTTGCGCGGATACGGAAAAACGGCCTGCGCCTCAACCGAGCCAAGTGTTCTTTAGGCCAAACCGAGCTGAACTTTCTGGGGGACCGGTCAGGGGTCCGTCCGGATGCAGACAAGGTGAGCGCCGTTACAGCCATGCCGCAGCCGGCATACAAGAAAGCAGTGCTACGCTTCCTAGGCATGGTCAACTTCCTGGGGAAGTTCATTCCCAACCTTGTCTCCCACACGACGGCTCTTCGCCACCTAGTCAAGAAGTCCACGGAGTTCCAGTGGCTGCCCGCACACCAGAAGGAATGGGAGGAGCTCAAAATTAAGCTCATCACAGCCCTGGTATTGGCGTTTTTCGACAAATCTCGTGACACTAAAATTTCGACTGATGCCAGTCAGGCATTAGGGCAGTACTCCTACAGCGGGATGACACTGCGTCATGGGCCCCGGTCGCCTATGCCTCGCGGGCCATGACCCCCACAGAACAGCGCTACGCGCAGATCAAAAAGGAGTGCCTATGTTTGCTAACCGGAATAGACAAGTTCCATGACTATGTGTATGGTCTCCCCCAGTTTACCGTTGAGACTGACCATCGCCCCCTGGTCAGCATCATATATAAGGACCTGAACGAGATGACCCCCTCGCCTCCAGCGCATCCTACTCAAACTCAGGAGGTACGATTTCCAACTGGTCTACACCCCGGGAAAGGACCTTATTATTGCGGATGCCCTATCTAGAGCAGTGAGCACACCGCCCGACTCGGAGGGGTTCGTCTGTCAGGTCGAAGCGCAGATGGCCTTCACATCGGCAAATCTGCCAGCCGATGACTCCAGTCTGGCCCGTATTCGCCAGGAGACTTCGGCTGACCCCCTTCTACAACGTGTGATGCGCCACATGATTTGAGGGTGGCTCAAAGGACAGTGCCTACAGTTCTACAATGTCCGGGACGACTTGGCCGTCATTGATGGTGTCCTCCTAAAGCTGGACCGGATTGTGATTCCACACAGCATGCACAAGCTGGGCCTCGACCAACTACACGAAGGCCATCTGGGGGTCGAGAAGTGCAGACGGAGGGCCCGAGAGGCAGTATACTGGCCGGGCATCAGTGATGACATTGCCAATATGGTGTTCAACTGCCCCACCTGCCAAAGGTTTCAGCCGGCGCAACCTCCTGAGACGCTTCAGCCCCAGGAGCTGGTGACGTCCCCCTGGGCGAAGGTCGGTATGGACATTTTTCATGCGCTCGGCAGGGACTATGTAATCGTCATAGATTACTTTTCAAACTATCCAGAGGTCATACGCCTGCACGATTTGACATCGTCCGCTGTCATAAGGGCCTGCAAAGACACCTTCGCTCGCCACGGCATTCCGATTACTGTCATGTCAGACAATGGGCCCTGTTTTGCCAGCCAGGAATGGTCTTCCTTTGCTGCTTCGTATGGCTTCACACACGTGACGTCCAGCCCTCTGCATCCCCAGTCCAATGGAAAGGCGGAGAAGGGCGTTCACATCATCAAGCGGCTCCTCTGCAAGGCTGCTGCTGCCGGATCGGATTTCTGCTTAGCCCTGCTGGCCTATCGCTCGGCCCCACTAGCCACTGGCCTCTCACCAGCCCAGCTGTTGATGGGTCGCGCCCTCAGGACCACTGTGCCATCCATTCTGGTCCCCACAACCAACCATGCTCCAGTACTGCACAGGATGCGACAGCAGCGCGTTCGCCAGAAGGTGGCACATGACACACGGGCAACTGATCTTCCCGCCCTGGCGCCTGGGGACGACGTCCGCATCCACCTACCAGAAGGTGGCTGGTCAGCACCTGCCGAAGTTCTCCGACGCGTGGCTCCCCGCTCGTTCCTGGTTCGCATGCCTGATGGCTCCATTCACAGGCGCAATCGCCGGGCTCTTCGCCTGCTTCCACGCTCGCTACGGGAATTTACTCCGGTGCCACGCCCTCCTGTTGTTCCTGATGTTGACTTTGTGGAGCTTCCTGCCACCATGCCCATTCCATCGTCGCCGGCCCATTCCTCAGACGGTGAATCCTGACCCACCCTTGAGGCGGTCAACCCGAATTCGTCGCCCACCTACTAGGCTGGACTTACGAGCTTGTTTGAACATTGAACTCACTGATGTATCATACCACTGTGTTAATATGTTTCTCTTTTTCCTTGTCATTACGGGAGTTCATTTTGATGTTTCACATTTCCTTGTGTTTTGTTTATGGTACAACCTCATTGTTATGTCGCACCTGACATCGCCCTATGTATATAGTTTAGCCTCATGTACATGCTGTAGATATTGCACACACACACATTCAGATGCACTCAGTACACATATCTATTTATAACCACATAGGCACATGTTCGTGTAAAAAAGGGGGGATGTCATGATATTCAGGTAAACATCATGGTGCAAACATACATACATACTGTTGGACAGATCAATGGACCAATCAATACACACACAACACGACATTTGTCTTCCTTGAACGTTGGTCGCTTGTTCATTCCTGATTTTCTTCACCTTATAATGCATTTGGTTGCCTAGCCACTAAGTTGTGGAAACACTTCCTCAACCTTTCTGCCTCTTCATTTCGCTCTCCTCCTTTCAGACTCTTTTAAAAACTAAGGTTTTGGATAGACCAAACATCAGTGATGTTGCATTTGTCGTCTGCGGCAGCCTGAAAGACCAGGATACATTAAATTACCGACAAATCTTGTAATCTTGACCGCAACTGCATACTCTCCTATGGCGAACATCTTCTGCAAACCAGCTTACAATAGCTAACCTGATTAACACATGCCTCCCAGGTAACCCTTATCTATAAAGCCAGTTGACTTTGGATGGTCTTCAGTAGTTATGCCTAGGTGTGGCAAAATAATTAAATGCCTAAATGCTAATGTAGGCAAAATGTTCCAGGTGCAGGCAAACTATATGCCTGAGACTAGTGTTCTGGGAGCCCTAGTTCCCCATGACCCAGAGAAATCACAGACATTTAGTTATTATTTAACACAGAACAAGGATCCCACTTCAGGTTATTTCACCTACTGATTTGTGTCTAGATTTTAATTTGGGATTTAATGACCTATAAATATTTTTTTAAAATCAATTTATGGGATGTGGGCATCGCTGGTTAGGCCAGCATTTATTGCCCATCCCATGTTGCCCTTCATCAGGTGGTGGTGAGTTGCCTTCTTGAACTGCTACAGTCCCTGAGATGTATGTTCACCCACTGTGCTATTAAGGAGGGAATTCCAGGATTTTGACCCAGTGACAGTGAAGGAACGGCGATATATTTCCAAATCAGACTGTTGAGTGACTTGGATGGGAACCTCTAGGAGATGGGGTTCCCAGTATCTATTGCCCTTGTCCCTCTAGATGGTGGTACACGTATTTTACAGTAATGAACTTATTACTCATTCCTTTCATCATTGAAAACAAAAAATACTTTACAAATCCTGTCCTAAACTAAAGGTAAAGTCACCATAGTCCCAGATGACCATAAGATTGATTGTTTTCCCCTTTGAGGGGGAGAGTTAGCTGGTGGTGATTTAACCTCAGGATCACCACAAGGGTCACCCCTGAGGATCAACCACAAGGTTGAGAAGGCGGGCCTTCGTGAATAATCTCAGCTGGTAGAGGGATTGAACCTGTGCTGCTGGCCCTGTTTTGCATCACAAAGCAGCTCTCTCGCCAAGTGAGCTAAGCCAGGCTAAACTGTAAGATAAATAATACTCTTAGAGTGATTTATTTATTTTTCTCACCACCTGTGGAGACTACCTCTCTGAAAGTTTCAGACAGATTCTCCAGTGGAACAATGGACGTTGATAAGTATCTTTGAAAAGTACAGTTGACAAAAGTACAGTTCATACCATTGCATTTCGGGATTCTCTTTCCAAATCCTTCTGTTCTTTTACCCTTTTCTTTCAATCTTGAAAACAACCTTCAAACTTACATATTGTTTTTATTAATACCATGCAGTACAATATTTCATCCAGTATGTCTCAGCGTGAGTTAAAACTGGTTGCATTGGAACTGGAGTCCTGTCTGCTACTCAGTTGGTCAATGGTGAAGCACTGATTTTAACTGTCGAATAATCTGTGACAGGCTGAACAGAGTGAAGGATAAAATTCAGTGCATAATAGGTGGAGGGGGGAGGGTTAAAAGAGCGACATTGAGTTTTTTTCTTCAAAAGCCTCATTAACATTGAGATCATACAAAGGTTCAACTCGAGTTTTCCAATTTAAGATTATTTCTCACTTCTGCTGATTAGCATTGGTGAAACCAAATTTATTCAAATGGTTTTGATCACCGGCATTGATGTTCTGTCCCCAAAGTAACTTTCAAACAGCAATGTGCATAAGTTTTAATGCAAGGATTCAAACTGCAATAATTTGCTGATAATGGCACATGAGCCCAAAAGGATAGATTATGCAGACTTTCACATTTCCTCTTTGCAAAACCAACAATTAAGGAAAATAAAGCGTTTTTGTACATTTCTAAGTAAGTGCCATCTCATTCTAATTCTATACAGTGCCTACGTTCTGCTTCTATTCTGCTTTTTCTCGCTGCTCGCTCTGTGATTGTACAGCCCCCTTGTTTTCAAAGTTCAGAGTTGAAAGAAATGTTTGGGTTCCGCGGCACACATAACGCCCATTCGTGCTCCTCAGACGGGAACAATGGTGCCATTTTCTTCGCCCTTTATGAGTAATTTGCATTACTGTGCTAAATAACACACATCATTTCAATTAGCATTACCATTTGTTACTGCAATCTTTAGCAGGCCTCCAATCGCAGTTCACACTGTGCCTTTGACAGCCATTGGGAAGTCTACATGCTTCTTCATTTTCTTTATTTGTTGAAGTGTTAACGTGTCAATCAGTGTCAGAGGGCAGCATTTTCATTCAAGAGTTTTCAAAAAGTGCGTGCAGACCACTTTTAATAAAAATGAACATGGATGTCCCTTAATGGCTGCCGTTGAGTTTGATTCAGTACTCCCTCCTTCAGTGGCTTTCAAAAAAGGAGCAAGTTTGCAAAAGGAAACCATTTCAGGAATTCTTTTTAAGATGTAACAAAATATTACCAGTTAATGTATTTCTTTGTCCTTCAGATTTAAGCTCACCATTAAAACAAATTGCTATTATTTGAAGCTGCAGCTGTATCAAGTCTTGTACTTGCATATACTATCCTGAGTTGGTGTCCCTGTGTATTTTCACATATTGTGCCAATTCATGTTCATTGTAATTTTGCATATCAATCATTCTAACTCTACTCTTTCTTTCCTGCAAGTACTGACATTTACCCAATGAGAGCAAGACAGTTTAACCAAAAGATCATTACTCGTCTCAGAGTATCGTAAGTATGTAAGTATTCAGAACATACAACCCAGTGATATCAATATTGTCCTTGCCTAATATTAAAAATCCCACTTTCCACTGGAACAGTTACTAGTTGTGATATGAACAGGCTAATTTTTTTTTTAGCGTTCTTGATCTGGAGACACTGAGGTCAATTATTACACATTCCACAGCAAACAGCTGGGAGTAAATAATTTAGGCCAAATTTGGGAATTGAATTTAGGATCCTTGCCTGGCTCAGCTTCATGCAGGAAGATGCACTTAACCATTAAACCATTGTACCAGACATTGTGGAAAGTTGTGTGCAACACAGAGGCAGTAGCACCCAGAAAAATCTAGATCAGGAATAGCCTTCTCCCAGGTTTGGATCTTTCATTGGAACAAAACAAGTTCCAACAAGAGTCATCAGCTAACATGTTAAAACATTTGGTCTCTCCACAAATGCTGACTGGATTCTTGAGTTTTTCTGCACTTTTTCAAATATTTTGTTTTGCATTTAAAAGTTCTCCAATAGTTTGATATATTTTAATCAGCTTTCTGTTTTCGCTCCCTCCCTCACATAATTTACTGTGCCCTCATGATCTCAAAGAAGTGTAATGTTGGATAAAGCAACAGCAACAATTTGGATTTATGGAGTGCATTTAACACAAGTCGGGTCAGCTCAGAGAATCTAGTGGCATGGTGCAACGGCAACAATCTTTCCCTCAGTGTCAGCAAAACTAAGGAACTGGTCATGGACTTCAGGAAGCAAAGTATCATACACACCCCTATCTGTATCAATGGTGCCGAGGTGAAGATGGCTGACAGCTTCAAACATCACCAACAATCTGTCCTGGTCCACCCATGTCGGCGTTACGACCAAGAAAGCACAACAGCGCCTATACCTCCTCAGGAAACTAAGGAAATACGGCATGTCCACGTTGACTCTTGTTGTGTTATGCTTCTTCATGTAGCATAAGCTGCTTCTTTGATGTATACTCTGACAAAGGAAGGTTCAGACTTGGAGATAGGTTTAACACATTTATTGAACAGTTAACAATTCTCCTACTTGCGTTCGACTCTCCTGCTGATCTTGTTATGGTAACTCAATCTAACTAACCAGTCTGCTCTAATCCTTGCGGTGGGTGTGATGTTTCCCTGATCTGCCCCTGTCTCTCTGAGTGTCGCCCATGGAAAGAGAAAGAGCATGGGCAAAATTCTCCCCCAACGGCGCGATGTCCGCCGACTGGCGCCAAAAACGGCGCCAATCAGACAGCCATCGCGCCGGCCCAAAGGTGCGGAATGCTCCGCATCTTTGGGGGCCGAGCCCCAACATTGAGGGGCTAGGCCGGCGCCGGAGGGATTTCCGCCCCGCCAGCTGGCGGAAACGGCCTTTGTTGCCCCGCCAGCTGGCGGAAATGGCGTTTGTTGCCCCGCCAGCTGGCGCGGAAATGCGGCGCATGCGCGGGAGCGTCAGCGGTTGCCGACAGTTTCCCGCGCATGCGCAGTGGGGAGAGCCTCTTCCGCCTCCGTCATGGTGGAGGCCGTGGCGGAGGCGGAAGGGAAAGAGTGCCCCCACGGCACAGGCCCGCCCGCGGATCGGTGGGCCCCGATCGCGGGCCAGGCCACCGTGGGGGCACCCCCCGGGGTCAGATCGCCCTGCGCCCCCCCCAGGACCCCGGAGCCCACCCTCGCCGCCTGGTCCCGCCGGTAAATACCAGCTTTGATTTACGCCGGCGAGACAGGCAATTTCTGGGCGGGACTTCGGCCCATTCGGCCGGAGAATTGAGCGGGGGGGCCCGCCAACCGGCGTGGCCCGATTCCCGCCCCCGCCCAATCTCCGGTACCGGAGACTTCGGCGGGGGCGGGATTCACGACGGCCAACGGCCATTCTCCGACCCGGCGGGGGGTCGGAGAATGACGCCCCATGTGTGCCCTGTCCTTTTATATGGGTAGCCCCCTTGTGGTAGTGTCACCTCTGGGTGTGTCTTGACTGCCCATTGGTCGTGTCCTGTCTTACTGACCTATTGGTTGAATGTCTGTGCGTCATGATGTCTCTGGTGCTCCCTTTAGTGTTTATTTAGTTCTTAGTGTATTTGCATTAACCCCTTGTGTATTTACAGTGATGCATATCACCACAACTCTCACCAATTTTTATAGATGTACCAAAGAAAGCATCCTATCTGGATACATCACACCCTGCTATGGCAACTGCTTGGCCCACGACCGTAAGAAACTACAGAGAGTCGTTAACACCGCCCAGTCCATCACACAAACCTGCCTCCCATCCATGGACTCTGTCTACACTTCCCAATGACTTGGGAAAGCAGGCAGCATAATCAAAAAGCCCTCCCATCCGGGTTATTCTCTCTTCCAACTTCCTCCATCGGGCAGAAGATACAAAAGTCTGAGAACACTCACTAACAGATGCAAAAACAGCTTCTTCCCCACTGTTCCTAGACTCCTGAGTGATCCTTTTATGGACCAAACTGATCTCTCTATGCATCTTCTCTACTGTTGTAGCACTATACTCCATATGCTTCATCCGATGTAATGTCTATGTATTTACATGTGTATTTATCCTGGGCAAAATTCTCCCGAAACGGCGCGATGTCCGCCGACTGGCGCCCAAAACGGCGCCAATCAGACGGGCATCGCGCCGCCCCAAAGGTGCGGAATGCTCTGCATCTTTGGGGGCCGAGCCCCAACATTGAGGGGCTAGGCCGACGCCGGAGGAATTTCTGCCCCGCCAGCTGGCGGAAACGGCCTTTGTTGCCCCGCCAGCTGGCGCGGAAATGACATCCCCGTGCGGTGCATGCGCGGGAGCGTCAGCGGCCGCTGACAGTTTCCCACGCATGCGCAGTGGAGGGAGTCTCTTCCACCTCCGCCATGGTGGAGACCGTGGCGGAGGCGAAAGGGAAAGAGTGCCCCCACGGCACAGGCCCGCCCGCGGATCGGTGGGCCCCGATCGCGGGCCAGGCCACCGTGGGGGCACCCCCCGGGGCCAGATCGCCCCGCGCCCCCCCCAGGACCCCGGAGCCCGCCCACGCCGCCTTGTCCTGCCGTTCAAAAGGTGGTTCAATCCACGCCGGCGGGACAGGCAATTTATCGGCGGGACTTCGGCCCATCCGGGCCGGAGAATCGAGTGGGGGGCCCGCCAACCGGCGCGGCCCGATTCCCGCCCCCGCCGAATATCCGGTACCGGAGACTTCGGCAACCAGCGGGGGCGGGATTCACGGCAGCCCCCGGCGATTCTCCAACCCGGCGGGGGGTCGGAGAATGACGCCCCCTATGTTTATTCATGTATGGAACGATCTGCCTGGACTGTATGCAGAACAATACTTTTCATTGTACCTCGGTATACATGACAATAAATCTAAATCTAAATCCTGTGGTTCCAATGTTTAGTGATTCATCCCTGGGTATCCTCATCGACCAGTTGGAAGACAGGAGGGACGTCTTATACTCAGTCGATGGTAGGAGGCGGCCAAGCAAGGAGACAAGCACTGCATGGGAGCAGGTCACCACCACAATCAATGCTCAAAGCTTCCAGCATAGGTCAGCCCTCAAATGCTGGAAGAAGATGAATGGCCGTGGTCTGTACCACCAGGGTAAGTGAACCCGCAGGTGCTTACACTAGCCACAATGAATGATAATTTAGCGGATAAGAGCAGCACGGTAGCATAAGTGGATAGCACTGTGGCTTCACAGTGCCATGGTCCCAGGTTCGATTCCCCGCTGGTCACTGTGCGGAGTCTGCACGTTCTTCCCGGGTGTCTGCGTGGGTTTCCTCTGGGTGCTCCGGTTTCCTCCCACAGTCCAAAGACGTGCAGGTTAGGTGGATTGGCCATGCTAAATTGCCCTCTGTCTCCAAAAAAGGTTAAGAGGGGTTATTGGGTTATGGGGATAGGGTGGAAGTGAAGGCTCAAAGTGGGTCGGTGCAGACTCGATGGGCCGAATGGCCTCCTTCTGCACTGTATGTTCTATGATATCAGGGACATGGGCCTTAGTGGCAAATCCAAATGTCAGACCTCATAGCCCCACTGCAGTCCATCTGCTCTGCAGGTGGAGAGGCCACTGTGCCTGACCCGTCACCTTTCCACACTGAGAGCTCATGCTGTCTGCATGAGGGGGATTGCAGGGGAGAGGAGAGGGAAGGTACTCAAGCATTGAGGGTACCAGCAGGTTCTGCAAATCACATGCCTCTGTGAAGCTTGTCCTTGTACATGGGTGGGCTCACTTGCTCAGGAGGGTTCTGGCCCAGAACTCTTTTGGACAACCTGCAGTGTATCAATCAGATACTACACAATCCAGTGGGTTATCTCTAAGACTGGAAGCATGAGACAGAAACGTGAAATTGCTATGGACAAATGAATGCTAAATACAATTCCTCTCAACCTCTCTGTTCTCTTTGAGCAGGAGAAGTTAAGCCCTAACTGGTCTCTCAATGAATATCCAATCCCTGGGTGAAGTCTCTGAATGAAAGTCTCATCCCTGGGAGAGGTCTCTGGATGAAGATGCGATCCCTGGGAGAAATCTCTGGAAGAAGATCTCGGGCGAAATTCTCCGTTATCGGCGGAAAGTCCGCCGATCGGCGCAAAAAACGGTGCAAATCCGACTTGCGTCACGTCGGAAAAATGGGTCGATAGTCTCCGGCCCGAAATGGGCTAGCAGCGACGTAACGGGATCCGAGCTTGCGCAGTGGTTCACGCCGTGCAGTGTCATACGCGCCGCACGGCATGACGGCTCATAAGGCCGCGCTGCTCCCCCCACCCGACCGGAACACCCGACCGCAACACCCGACTGGATGGCTGGCCGCCGCTCAGCCCCGAGGTTCGAGTCACGCGATGTGGAGGCGCTCCTGGACGCGGTGGAGCAGAGGAGGGACGCCCTGTATCCCGGGCACGGCCGCAGAGTTGCCCCACGCCACAGCCGGCGTCTGTGGAGGGAAGTGGCAGAGGCTGTCACCGCTGTGGCCCTGACACCACGGACAGGCACCAGTGCCACAAGAAGGTGAACGACCTCGTCAGAGCAGGCAGGGTGAGCCTCCCCATATCCCCCCTCCCCCATATCCCCCCTCCCCATATCCCCCCCTCCCCCATACCCCCCTCCCCCATATCCCCCCTCCCCCATATCACCCCCTCCCCCATATCCCCCCACCCCCATATCCCCCCTCCCCCATATCCCCCCTCCCCCATATCCCCCCTCCCCCATATCCCCCCCTCCCCCATATCCCCAAGTAAATCCAGCCCTAACCTTAACCTCTGCAATGCACGCGCAACCGATGGCGTGCATTCATATACCTGCCTAACAGTGTTGCCTTTTACCCCTGCCACCACCCCCCCCCCCCCCCCCCCCCCCACAGGAGAAGCGCGCACCCAACAATAGGGAGCATCTGAGGACTGGAGGAGGCCCCGCTGATGAGAGGCCACTGACCGTACACGAGGAAAGGGCCCTGGAACTGGCTGGTGGACCTGAGGACCGGGAGGTTGCTGATGCAGAGGTCGGGGGCGTAGTAGCAAGTGAGCCACCGACAGCCCGTCCCCATATCCCCCCTCCCCTATATCCCCCTCCCCCGTATCACCTGATCACTGCCTGATGTCTAACCATGCATGCTTCATTGTGTATCGCAGGACCAAACGTCCAGGCACCCATCCCCGCAGATGCAGACCGCCCGCAGGATGCCCCTCGGAGGCCACGGGAGACGGAGAGACCCGGACCCTCCGGCATGCGACGCCCGCAGGATGCCCCTCGCACACCACGGGAGACGGAGAGACCTGGAGCAACAGGGAGACGACACCCCCGTCACATGCGGGAGTGACCACCCAGCGATGAGGGGGGCAGCCACAGGCCCCCGTCACATCCGAGCCAGGACACCACTACCCAGGACACCACTACCCAGGACACCACTACCCAGGACACCACTACCCAGGACAACACTACCCAGGACACCACAACCCGGGACACCACTACCCGGGACACCACTACCCGGGACAGCACTACCCAGGAAGACGAAATACCGGACAGTGACTCAGAGTGGATGGGTGGAGACGAACCCCCACCCCAAAGTGCCATGGACTCAGAGTGGGACGAAGAGCACGACACAACGCCACTGCTGTCACCAACACCCTCCACCATCGCAGAAACACTCACCTCGGTTGGGCACTTTAGTGATGAGGAGTCTGGTACACTCACTGGTGCGCACAACACAGCCGTCCCGGTACAGCAGGTGGAGGTAGGAGCAGCAGAGGGGCCGGGCGGTCGGAGGGCAGCCCAGCCCAAGCGAACATCTGCCGCCCAGATGGATCCCGGGTTCCTGGAGTTACCACACCCACACATAGATCCGATGCAACCACCGACCCGGAGACAAGCGAAGAGGGTGAAGGGCGGCTTGCGGCGGCTGCGGTCGCAGGTGGAGGAGTCCACCCGCGTCCAGGAGCTGGAAGTGGTGCCGGTCATGCGTGCCACCCAGGCCGACACCGCACGGGTGGCGTCCGCGGTGGAGGCAATGGGTGCGACGGTGTCAGACATGGGGAACGGTTTGCGAGGCCTGGGGCTTTCCGTGCAGGCGGCGTCTGTGGCTCAGGAAATGGCTGCCCTCTCACAGGAGGCCATGAGCCAGTGCCAGCGCCAGATGGCAGAGGCGCTCAACGCCATAGCCCAGTCTCAGCAGGCCATGGCCCAGTCTCTGCAGGCCATGGCCCAGTCTCTGCAGGCCATCGCTGAGGGCATCGGCGCCAGTGGCCATGTGCGAGCCGGCGTCGCACTGTCACAGACAGGGTTTGCCAACCCCCTGGGCTCCATGGCTTCAAACCTGCAGACCCCTGTCGATACCAGCACGGGCCTCCAGGACTGGCAGCGCCAGATGTCGGGGGGGGCGTCGGATGGCCAGTCCGTTCGCATCCCCCACCCATGTAGAGGCCTGGGGGCCATCGGGCACCCCGAGGGAGGAGGAGGTGGTGTGGTCCGTCCCGGCTCCCTCTGCAGGGGAGGTCCCGGTACACCGCGACACCTCGGACTCCCCCCCTTCCGTCCCAGGTGCATCGGGTGGGCAACGGGCAGGACAGGCTGGCAGCTCGCCATCCCAGTCGCCCGGGCCGCAGCCTGGCCCATCTAGGCCAGGACGCCCCAGGAAACGGCCGCCAAAGGGATCCAGTGTCAGAGGGCAGGAATCACAGGAGTCCACCTCCAGTTCTGCTGTACCGTCTGGGGAACCACGTAGACGTAGTCAAAGGGCCCGGAAGGCCAAACAATTAGACACTGAGTAAGTTGGCACGGGTGCAGGGCACAGATGAGTTTTAGGGGCTAGGGCACGTGCATGAACTCCTTTGGTTATTAAAGTCAATGTTACACCTACAGAAGCTGCCTTTGTGCTCTGTCCAAAGTGTGCGGGGGTGTCATGTACGTTGAGCGCAAGTGTGTGTGTGAGGGTGGTCTTACTTCAGCCCCAGGTGAGTCTGCCCCCTTCCCCCTGGGCCGCCATCAACATCCCCCGGGCAGAGGTCCGGGTGGATGGTGGTACTGTGGCCATGGGTCAGACATAGTCCAACGATGTAGAGCCAGGAGCTCACCGCAGGGAGGGTTGTCGTCATCCTCCATGGCCTGCGATAGACACGCGTCCACCCGCAACTGTGTGAGCCCGGCCGTTGTGCCGCCGGTGGATCGGCAATTGGGGGTGGGGGGGTGGTGTGCATGCGGGTGGGGTGTGTGGGGTTGGGGAGGGGGTTGAGGGTGCTGGGTGGATGGATGGGTGGGGGGTGTGGGTGGTCGGCTGTTGCCATGGTGTGCGGTCTGTGGCCATACTACCCGATTCCCACGCCCATCTAGTCAGTGAAGCGGGCGTCTATCAGTCTGTCCCGTGCCCGTTGGGCCAGCCGGTAACGGTGGACAGCCACCCGCCCGTGTCTAGCCCGTCTGCCCTGACCATTACCCCCATCCTCCTCATCTGGGGAGGACTGTGCCTCTTCCTGCTGCTCCTCCACTCCGCCCTCCTCTGCCTGCGGCACATCGCCCCTCTGTTGGGCTATGTTGTGCAGGACGCAGCACACCACAATGATGTGGCCGACCCTATCTGACCGATACTGGAGGGCGCCCCCAGAGAGGTCCAGGCACCTGAAACGCATCTTCAGCACGCCAAAGCACCTCTCTATCACTCCCCTTGTCGCTACATGGGCATCATTGTAACGGTTCGCCGCCTCATTGCGTGGCCTCCGTATAGGCGTCATCAGCCACGATCACAATGGGTAGCCCCTGTCGCCCAGCAACCAGCCCCTCAGCCGGGGATGGCGTCCCTCGTACATGCCGGGGATGGATGACCGCGACAACACGAATGAGTCGTGTACACTGCCTGGGTGACGGGCGCAGACGTGCAGGATCATCATGCGGTGGTCGCAGACCACCTGTACGTTCATCGAATAGATCCCCTTCCTATTAGTGAACATGGCCCTGTTATCTGCAGGTGGCCGCACGGCGACGTGCATCCCATCGATCGCGCCCTGGACCATGGGGAACCCGGCCACGGCAGAGAAGCCCACGGCCCGGGCATCTTGGCTGGCCCGGTCCACGGGGAAGCGGATGTAGCGGTGCGCCATGGCATATAGGGCATCTGTCACTGCCCGGATGCACCGATGCACCGATGTCTGCGATATGCCGGACAGGTCCCCACTCGGTGCCTGGAATGACCCCGTTGCATAAAAGTTCAGGGCCACCGTAACCTTGACGGACACGGGGAGAGGGTGTCCCCCGCCAGTGCCACGCGGTGACAGGTGTGCCAGCAGGTGGCAGATGTGTGCCACGGCTTCCCGGCTCATCCGGAGTCTCCTCCTGCATTCCCGGTTCGTGAGGTCCTGGTATGACTGCCTGGGCCGGTACACACGGGGCGCCCTCGTGTGCCTCCGTTGCTGTGGGGCCGTGACGTCCTCCTCCCCTTCCTCGTCCTGTCGGTCAGGTGTCCCTCCAGCCTGGGCGGTTGCCGCCTGCCCCTCTGCAGCAGCGTGCGCCGCCTCTCTGGCACGCTCCTCCTCCTCCTCCTCCTCATCCAGGGCAACATGGACATGAGCGGCTGCCGCCACGGCGGCCAACATCGCTGGATGATCTGAAAACATGGCGGCCTGGTGGGGGGGAGGGGAACGACGACATGTCATCATTGCCCATATCCCCTCCTCCCCCCAGCCAGGTGGCATGGACCGCATGGGTCCAACTGTTGGGGGCTGGCACCTGGCCAGGTGGACCAACTCACTTGCCCTCCCATACCCCACCCCAGCAGGGACCCCCCCCCCCCCAACCTCCACCCCGGCACGGACACCCCCATCCCCCTCCCCGGCACGGACCCCCGCCCCCAACCTCCACCCCGGCATGGACACCCCCATCTCCCTCCCCGGCACGGACCCCCCCCCCAACCTCCACCCCGGCATGGACACCCCCATCTCCCTCCCCGGCACGGACCCCCCCCCAACCTCCACCCCGGCACGGGCACCCCCATCTCCCTCCCCGGCACGGACCCCCCCCCAACCTCCACCCCGGCATGGACACCCCCATCCCCCTCCCCGGCACGGACCCCCCCCCCCAACCTCCACCCCCGCACGGACACCCCCATTCCCCTCCCCGGCACGGACCCCCCCCCCAACCTCCACCCCGGCACGGACACCCCCATCCCCCTCCCCGGCACGGACCCCCCCCAACCTCCACCCCGGCACGGACCCCCCCCCCCAACCTCCACCCCGGCACGGACCCCCCCCATCCCCCTCCCCGGCACGGACCCTCTCCCGGCACTCTCCCGGAGCCCAGCCTACTCTAACCACCCGCCCCCCCCGCCGCACACACACACACAACCCTAGACACACCTCTCCTCACGCATTCAGACTGCGGCCACGCCATCGCCTGCCCAGAGCCAACCCCCCAGGCCGTCACTCACCTCCATGCTGGTCGGCGTGAACCTGGAGCACAGGGTCACGCCGATGAAAAGGAGGTTTAATTTACGTCGACGTGAACGGTCATCACGTCGACGGGACTTCGGCCCATCCGGAAGGGAGAATATCGGCAGGCCGAAAATCGGTAGCCTTGCGCAGACCCGTGACATTCTCCGCGGCAGCGGCGCCATTAACGCCCCGCCGACTTTTCTCCCTTCGGAGACTTCGGCAACCGGCGGGGGCGGGATTCACAGCGGCCAACGGCCATTCTCCGACCCTCTGGGGGGTCGGCGAATGACGCCCCTGATTCCATGGGGAAGACTTGGATACAGTTGGAAACCTGAGTGATGTCTGTGGATGATGGTCCGATTCCTGGGTAAATTCCTAGCTGGACAAGTTCCAATCCCTGGGCAAAGTCCCTGGAAGAAGGTCCGATCCTTGGGGAAGTCTCGAGATGAGGGTCCGATCATTGGGTGAAGCCTCTGGATGAATGCCTGATCCATGGGTGAGATCTTTGGATGAAGGTCCGATTCCTAGATGAAGTCCCTAGATTCAAAGCCTGATCCTGAGGTGATATCTCCCGATGAGGGTCTGATCCTTGGGAAAAGTCTTGAGGTGAAGGATCTATCACTGGGCGATGTTGCTGGTTTGAGAAATCATAGAAATCATAGAATTTACAGTGCAGAAGGAGGCCATTCGGCCCTTCGAGTCTGCACCGGCTCTTGGAAAGAGCACCCTACCTAAGCCCATACCTCCACCCTATCCCCATAACCCAGTAACCCCACCTAACACTAAGGGCAATTTGAACAATAAGGGCAATTTAGCATGGCCAATCCACCTAACCTGCACATCTTTGGACTGTGGGAGGAAACCGGAGCAGCCGGAGGAAACCCACGCACACACGGGGAGAACGTGCAGACTCCGCACAGACAGTGAACCAAGCCAGGAATCGAACCTGGGACCCTGGAGCTGTGAAGCATTTGTGCTATCCACTATGCTACCGTGCTGCCCTCCTGGATGTTGCTGGCTGCATGACGGAGACTCATATGGTTGATGCTGCACCCAGACACTGTTGCATGTGGTGTACCAGGGTCCAGTCGCTGGGAGGTGTCTATCTTCTCCTCGGGTCTCTCAGAGCTGCACAAGGCCTTCTCAAGATAATTCCCAACTTTCACTCGCCGAGCTGGTCCAGACGTGTTCTGGGTTGGTGCGATTTCTTGTTGACGTCGCAACCAACTGGACACGGATAGGCAAATACAGTTGGACCTTCATCTACATCTCATTTGCGAGATGCAAATCAGCTTCACTTCGTTCTCTGGCAGGAAATGTGTCCTACCATGGTGGGCAGTAGTGGATGATCCCATTGTAGTTTCACGCCAGGGTGAAACCTATTCTTGGACTTCCTGCCATATTCTCCAACACTGCAGGGATAAAAACCATTTATTAAACATGAAAAGATTGGATCATGATACAATATTCCTTTCCTCCCCTTTCAGTTTAACAATTACACACACATTTTAAGATTAACACAGATTACAAAGTACGATTTAAGCTACAATGGTCTCATTAACACATAAAGTCGCTTTTAAGCACACAAGATGGCTGTGGTAAGATATACTCCTCTCTGGACCCAGTGAATGTCTGTGGAGTTCTCCTCAAAACCCCCCCAGATGATTCTTATCCCATGGGTCACCTTGGCCGGGTTTCTCCGACCCCCCACCGGGTCTGAGAATCCCCGGGGAGGCGCGAATCCCACCCCGCTGCCCCCGGAGCCGGCTGATGTATTCTCCGGCGCCGTTTTTCGGATGGCGGTGGGATGCCTGCCATGCCGGTCGGAGGCCTTTCAAAGCGATTCTCCGGGCTCCGATGGGCCGAGCCGCCGTCCATTTTTGACCAGGCCCACTGGCGTGAATTACTCATCTCACGTAGAGCGGGACCTGGCAAGTGAGTATGCATGGGCCGTCCTCGGAGGGGCGTGGGGGGATCCGACACCGATGAGGGGGCCCCCACGGATCTGCGGGCGGGCTTGTTCCGTGGGGGCACTTCTTTCTTCTGCACAGGACCCCTGTAGGGCTCTGCCATCTTGCCCGGGGACCTGCACGGAGAACCCCCCCCCCCGCACATGCGTGAAAATATGCCATCCGGTCTGCGCATGCGCGGAATCACACCGGCCGTTCCGCGCATGCGTGAAATTGCGCTGTCCCTTCGGTGCCGGCTGGAGTGGCGCCAACCCCTCCGCCGTCCACCTAACACCCGAAAATGCTGAGAGTTCCACACTTTCGGGGGCTGTTGGCGCCGGAGTGGTTGGCTCCGGTTTTCCCTCTGGCTTGGGGACTTAGTCCCCAGACGGGAGAATCCCGCCCCTTGTCTCACTAAACTTTGGCTTCCAAACGAGTGATTTCAAATTCCGCTTTTAACAGTCAAACTTTCAAAGCTTTTCCTTACTGGTTCTCCATTGTTCTCATCGGTGCTCTTTTTTCCTTCGCGAACTCCTCTTTCATACATGAAAGTTGATTTTCTGTGTTAATCAGGTTTTCCTTCAATTGCTTGTTATCTGCAATAAGTGTCTCATTCTTCTCAACAGTGGTTTCAAAGGTTTTTTGAGATCAGCATAATCAACTGTATGTTACAATACAGTTGTCATCACATTACTGTCTCCACAAGTCAAATCATTACATAGGTTGAAATCTACTCCTCCAACAGGAAATATAGGAATAATTCCCACTGTCATAATTCTATTTACACATTTCATTCTTAAATTAAATTTACACAAGGTATTCAGGTTCATCTCTTCCATTGATATATCTGACAAATACTTTTTCTTTCATAAAACTTCCTGGAATACAAATTGTATCACCGGCCACCATCAATGATTGATATGCCCCTGTAATCTTAAAATCGTCATTTTTTAACTGATTTTGTAAAAAGAGTAAGTGAATACTTCTATGTTTGAAACAAACATCCAGGACCTCCAATAGCCTTGCTACATTCTCCAGTGCATAAATAATTATCTGAATGACATTGAGACCTATCTCCCTTTCTCATCATTTCATCTGCACCACATAGTTTTAACAGCCATTTCCTTTTCAAATAATTTTTTTCCTATTACTGCAACTAGTCTTCCTCTTAGTTTCCAACAATCTGCCTGAATATGTCCAACTTTGTTCCGATGAAAACACTTCAGACTCCGAATATCACTTCCACCCTCAGCACCTTCCCTTTTGATTTGAAGTGAAATTTCATGACCATTCCCAACTGTTCCGTCTCTTTCTTGACTATTTGTTTTCTTTTTTCGTTCCCATCTTCTATGTTTAAAAGGATGACATTAAAAAAGTTTGGTTCTGTGGACCACTTCATAATAATCAACTAGCATTGTCTAGCAGCTTTAACTTTCTGTTCCCCAATATGAATCCTAATAACCAAAGGAAGTGAATCTTAAATTCTTCTAAAAGAATCTCCCTTCTAAGAGCTTCATGGGCGGGATTCTCCGACCCCCCGCCGGGTCGGAGAATCACCGGGTGGTGGCGTGAATCCCGCCCCCGCCCACTGCTGAATTCTCCGGCGCCGGAGATTTGGCGGGGTGGGAATCGCGCCGGTCGGCAGGCTCCCGCCGGCGAATCTCCGTCCCGCAATGGGCCAAAGTCCTGCCCATTCTATGCAGGTCCCACCAGCGTAAATTACAGTTAGTCCCTTACCGGAAGGACCTGGCGGCGCGGGCAGGCTCCGGGGTCCTCGGAGGGGCACGTGGCGATCTAACCCCGGGGGGTGCCCCCATGGTGGCCTGGCTTGTGATCGGGGCCTACCGGTCCGCGGGCGGGCCTGTGCCGTGGGGGTACTCTATTGCTATGCGCCGGCCGTGTAAGCCTCCACGATGGCCGGCGCGAAGGTGTACCTCCCCCTGCGCATGCGCGGACCTGCGCCGGCCGGCGGAGTCCCTTCGGCCCCGGCTGGCGAGGCGCCAAAGGCCTTCTACACCGGCCGGCAAGGCGCAAACCACTCCGGCTCTGGCCTAGCCCCTTGAAGATGCGGAGGATTCTGCACCTTTGGGCAGCGTGACGCCGGAGTGTTTCCCGCCACTCCACTGCGCCGTTTCTGCTCGCCCCGCCGATTCCCAGAGAATCCCGCCCCATATGTTATCTCTATCTTTAACACCCTCCATATCCAACGGTCGAAATTATTTTGCTTCACTCTCTCAAATTCAATATGAGTTTGCCCAGGAACCAATTCATATGCATTGAGGATAGCTTTCTTGAATACATCATAATCTACAGATATCTTTTCTGACAATGATGCATACACCTCACTAGCTCTACCTACCAAAGTTTTGCAAACATCCAAATTTCTTTTGGCCATTTTATCTGTTTAGCTACCGTTTCAAAATAAATAAAGAATGCTTCAACATCCTTTTCCTCAATTTTGGAAGAAATTGTATGAAATTGTAGAAATTTCGACATTTCCCCACTAGCTTCATGTCTAGAGCTACTTTCTTCTTCAACCTGCTCTAGTATCTCTGCTTTAACTTCTAACATTGTAAGTTGAAATTCTCTCTCTCTCTTCCCTTTTCCTTATCTTAACTTCGTTAAGAAAATTAAGATTAAAATATGAATTTGGGATAAAATAAAATAAGAGGAAGTTGATAAGGACAGCTGCCTGAAGAGATTTTGATATATGAAAGAGCATATCAGTGGAAAAAGCAAGTGTTTACCTATGTGACTAGGGTAAAACAGTTGGGTATAGAAGAGTTAACTACAAAGTAGATAGATAAGGAAATTGATATGTTTATGCTAAAATATGGATCCACAGGGTGGGTAACATCAAGGGGAAAGAATGACCAGTGGGATTCTCCGTTTCAGAGACTAAGGGCGGGATTCTCTGGCCACGCCCACCCGAGGACCAGGAAATCCCACCCGAGGTCAATGGACTTTTCCATTGTCGCATCTCGCCCGTGGCGATCTTGTGGCGGGCAGGACGGAAGAATCCAGCACTAAGTGTTGATGCCAGTACTGAATCGGTGATGTTCTATGACGGGAAAACAGGTGCCATTCCCAGAGCAATTCATTAACCGTTAATGGGCTAGCACCAGTGCCACTTGGAACACGGCAAATTCCAATGAAAAATGGTGCCCGATTCGCCAGAGTTGGGATTGACACTCGAGAGGCTGACAAACTGCAGCTGTATATAAGCACTCCACTCCCCACACACACCACCCCAGCTAACACGATGACAGCAAGGAGAGCGGCACTGTGGTTCACAGATGCAGAATCGGAGACACGACTGTACGCAGTGGAGTGGAGGCAGGCCACCCTGGACCCCAGTGTGGGGAGGAGGTTGCCACGTGCCGCCATGCACCGGGGCTGGGTACAAGTGGGGAGGTTGTGAGCACTGTGGGCAGCACCGCCAGGACTGGCCAGCAGTGCCGCTAGAAATGGCACGACCTCCTCAGGGCAGCCAGGGTGAGAATGCAGGACTGCGCCCCTGGCACTCACCCCCGACCCACGCACTCATAACCTCACCCCTCCCTCCCCACCCAGAGGGTGACTGAAACTCCATCCAGCACATCCTGCCAGCACCCATACCAGCCACCAAGGCTGGGTTACCCTGGCTACAAAGGCCACCAACTACCCACCCCCTGTGCTGAGAGTGTCCGACTGTCCAACACTGCATTTTCTGTCTCTACCTCCCAAACCCCCCGGGTGAAGTCGGCCCGCAACTGCCGGGATGGGAAAAAACTGGACCTGTGGCCCCTCACCACAGCAGAGCAGCAGGCACTGGATCTGATTGGTGGGCACAGGGAGAAGGTGGTCACCGAGGTGGAGGTCAGCATCGGGCGAGCAAGTGGGATCCCGTTGAGTTGCGGTTCTTCATGGCATGTGTGTCACCGCTCCCACCCCCACCCCCCCCCCATACTGGCCCCTCCACCACCAGTACACCCACAGCCCTCTCCGCCACCACCACCACCCCTGTATCCCACTCCATCACCATTACCCCATCACCCAGACACCCACCCCGCCCACACCACTCCAAGCACCCCCACAACCCTCCCATACTGCCCCCTCCACACCCCCCAAACCCCTCCACCCCACACTGCCCCCTCCAACACCTCCCAACACCCACCACCCCAACCCATGATCCAATCATGCATCTTGCCTTGTGGGATCCCTGTCGATGACTGGTACAAAAGGTGAAGTCACAAGGGATCAGAGATGAGCTGGCAAGATGGATACAGAACTGGCTAGGTTATAGAAGACAAAGACTAGCAGCGGAAGGGTGCTTTTCTGAATGGAGGGCTGTGACTAGTGGTGTTCCGCAGGGATCAGTGTTGGGACCTTTGCTGCTTGTAGTGTATAGAAATGATTTGGAAGAAATGTAATTGGTATGGTTAATAAGTTTGCGGATGACACAAAGGTTGGTGCAATTGCGGATAGTGGTGAGGACTGTCAGAGGATTCAACAGGATATAGATCGGTTGGAGGCTTGGGCGGAGAGATGGCAGTTGGAGTTTAATCCGGACAAATGTGAGGTAATGCATTTTGGAAGGTCTAATACAGGTGGGAAATATACAGTGAATGGGAGAACCCTTAAGAGTATTGGCAGTCAGAGGGATCTGGGTGTACAGTTCCACAGATTACTGAAAGTAGCAACGGAGGACGAGAAGGTGGTCAAGAAGCAATAGGGTATGCTTGCCTTCATCAGCTGGGGCATTGAATATAAAAATTGGCAAGTCATGCTGCAGCTGTACAGAACCTTAGTTAGGCCACACTTGGAATATATTGTTCAATTCTGGCCGCCACACCACCAGAAGGATGTGGAGGCTTTGGAGAGGGTGCAGAGGAGGTTTACCCGGATGGTGCCTGGTATGGAGGGCATTAGCTATGAGGAGTGGTTGGATAAACTCGGTTTGTTCTCACTGGAGTGACAGAGGTTGAGGGGCGACCTGATAGAAGTCTACAAAATTATAAGGGGCATAGACAGAGTGGATAGTCAGAAGCTTTTTCCCAGGGTAGAGGGGTCAATTACTAGGGGACACAGGTTTAAGGTGCGAGGGGCAAAGTTTAGAAGGGATGTGCGAGGTACATTTTTTACACAGAGGGTAGTGGGTGCCTGGAACTGGCTGCCAGAGGAAGTGGCAGAAGCAGATACATTGGTGACGTTTAAGGGGTGTCTTGGCAATACATGAATAGGATGGGAATAGAGGGATACGGATACCGGAATTGTAAAAGATTTTAGTTTAGATGGGCAGCATGTTCGATGCAAGCTTGGATCGAAGAGCCTGTTCCTGTGCTGTACTTTTCTTTGTTCTTTGTTTGAGGCGGGCCCTTCTGGTGCCCCCCACCCCAACCACAACCCCAGGAGGAAAGGAACAAGAAGGAAGAGGAAAGGGGCACCAATGGGAGCCCTTGACCCGCAGCCCGAGACACTCCGGAGGACCAGTATGAGGATGATACTGACTTTCTGTCACAGCTGTCTCCAACACCCTCCACGATCCCAGAGACACTCTCCTCTGTTGGGCACGTCAGTGAAGAGTTTCCTGGGCACTATCTGCTGCACACCACACATGTGCGATGGTACAGCAGGTGGAGGTAGGAACACCTGAGGGGGCAGATGTTCGGAGGCAGCCGACCCCAGGGATTAGAATCACAAAATCTACGGCACGGAGACAGGCGCTTCGGCACAAATTGGTCCATGCCAACCAAAAAGCCCATCTAACGCCATTTGCCTGCATTTGGCTCATATAACTCTAAACCTTTCCTATCCATGTATCTGTCCAAATGCCTTTTAAATGTTGTCAATGTTCCTGCCTCCACCACTTCCTCCGGCAGCTCATTCCACATACGTACCACCATCTGTGTAAAAATGTTGATCCTCAGGTTCCCATTAATTCTTTCCCCAGTTAACTTAAAACTATGCCGTCTAGTTCTCGATTCCCCAACCCTGAGAAAAAGACTGAGTTAATTCACCCTATCCATGCCTCTTTTGATCTTACAGACCTCTATAAGATCATCCCTCAGTCTCCTACGCTCCAAAGAAAAAGGTCCCAGCCTGTCCAATCTCTCCCTGTAACTCAGTTCCTTGAGTCCTGGCAACATCCTTGTAAATCTCTTCTGCACTCTCTCCAGTTTAATAACATCTATCTTCAAGGCTACCAAAACTAAACACAATACTCCAGGTACGGCCTCACCAATGTCCTGTAAACCTGCAACATAACTTCCCAACTTCCATATTCAATGCCCTGACTGATGAAGGCCAGCATGCCAAAAGCCTTCTTCACTGCCCTAACTACCTGTGACTCAATCTTTAGAGAACCATACATCTGAACTCCAAGGTCCCTCTGTTCCATGATACTCCCTAAGGTCCTACCTTTCATCGTGAAAGTCCTACCTTGATTTGACTTTCCAAAATGCAACACCTCACACTTATCTATATTGAAATCCATTTGCCATTTCTCAGAGGGAGACAAATACTGAAATAGTATTTGGGGTTTAACTGTCCCTTCACAGCAATTCCTCCACAAACCACTTTCAGGAAGCACTGATCGCCCGGTGCAATACTTCCCTGCAACAGCCAATCAGGGTCGCCGCTCTGCTGGATGCTTGCCTTCACTTGAACATGGAGGGTGACTAGCTGCCATACAGATGGGTTTTGGGATTCTGGAAAGGGCAGTCCGATCTCTCGTAGAGATGCAGTCGCAGAGCCAGGAACTACATGGGAGGGTGTCGGCAGCCTTCCAGCTCCTGCAGTTGCAGTTGGAGGAGTCCAGCCACCTGTAGGAGCAGGAGGTGATGCCGACCATGCGTGTCACCCAGGCCAACACAGTACGGGTGGCGTCCGCATTGGAGGCCTTGGGGAGAATGTTTTGGCCATTGGTCAGGATGTCCAAAACCTGGGGCATTCTGTGTGGGTGAGACCAAGGCCCAGAATAGGGCTGCCCTATTACAGGCAGCCATGTACCAGGACCACATGGACAGTGCAGTGTTGCACCGTAAGCGTTGCCCAGTCACAGCGGGTCCTGGCTGAGGTCGTCAGTGGCATTGTCCGGGTGCTGGCCAACATGGAACAAACCCAGAGGGAGGTGGTGCAGTCACTGGCTGATGTGACACAGGCCGAGAAGGTGGTGGCACAATCGCACCATGATATGCCCAGTCCCAGAGGAAGGTGATCCATTCCCTGTGCTCAATGGCCCTGGTCAAGGCGGGTGTGGGTCTCCAGCACTGGCAGTGCCAGGTGACAGGGGAGCCTCAGGGGTTAGCTCCACACTCACTCCTGTCCTATGGAGTAGCCCGGGGGCCATCGGGCACCCCAAAAGAGGAGGTGATGAGCCATGCTGATGACTCTCGCAGGGGAGGTGACGGAACACCACAATGCCTTGGACACCCCTCCTCCCACTGTCCCTGCACGTCTGATGGGCAGCGGGCAGAATAGGGTGGCACCACACCACCTGGGACACCTAAGCAGCAGGGGGGCCCATCCTTACCCAGTTGCCCCAGAAGACAGCTGCCAAAGGAGACCCAGGTCACAGGGCAGGAATTGCAGCAGGCCACTTTCTTTCCTGATGTAATTGGGTATTAAACATTCAATACTGTAGCCACCTGAGTTGGCCACTTCCCGACTTAAAATGGAGAACCGCAAAGGCTGAAGGGAAATTCAGCCAACACAGGCAAAGACTAGCAAATACAGAAATCATGTATATTGGAACCTGCAAAACAACCAGACAGCACTGAAACCAGCAGCCATCTGCGTAGTAATGTAGCAGCCATCTACATAGTAATGAGCAATTCCAAGGCACAATGGCAACAGTTAAGGTAAATAAAGCCAAGCCAGACTCCTCGGCGCCAGCAGGAGCCAAGACAAAGGAAGGCCAACGAACATTTAGGGATCGCCTAGCGATCAGGGAACCGCTCCAGCATTGGAGAAATCGATCCAAGTGATCGGAAAGTAGTCCAATCACTTGGAACCAGGTACGGGGTCCGCCCCAAAAGGCAGGAAGCCCCTGGGGACTATAAAGTAAAGCCCCCAAGTTCAAATCGTCCTTCTTTGGCAGGGTGACTCAGCAACTTGAACCAACCCTTGACAGTGACTTGTCTTGTTGCCGCCAAGCAAGTAAGTCTCAAGTCAACGCTCGCTGCGAGATAGACGCTCCTAGCTACCAGTCCATATCAGCTTTTGAATCCTGCAGACTCAGGACCTGAACGAAAGGCCATTTGTTCCCCTGACCTGGTGGGCCAGTCCGAAGCTAAGTATAGGCCTTTTAGTGATAGAAATAGCCTAGAAATTAGAGTTTATGCAGGAGTAGTGATTTACTGTGTATAAGAAATATGTTTTGATTTGAATCTTACTAATTGGTGTGTTGAGTTATTGATCATTACTTGAACTTGAACCTCGTGGCGGTATCATAAAGATACCTGGCGACTCTAGAGCAAAGGTTAAACAAACAGAGCAAATTACGATTTAAGAGCCAACCAAAAGTTAGCAACAATACCATTTACAATGTTGGAATCTGCCTCGTTGATCTATCAGAAAGGTGTGAGGGATGAGATGGGCGAGTCTGGGCTGGCCACAGAGGGGGCAGGAGGGGGGATGGGTGGATGTTGGGGGTGGGCTTGGTGCAGTGTCCCCAGTTCAGCCAGCGCTCTCCGCTCTGTTGCCCCAACCCCATCCCTCCCATGTCCCCAACCCCTCTCCACTCAACGTCCCCACCTCCGCCACCCCAAGCGTTTGGTGGGAGTGTGCAATGGAATGGCCAGCTCACATGCAGGGGTCACCCAGGTGGACGGTGGAAAATGCTACCGTGGGCAGGAGTCAGACATAGTTGAACAGTGCAGAGCACCAGAACTCATTACAGAGTGGGTTGTCATCATCCTTCATCCCATGGACCGGACCCACTGTTACTGCCAACCTGCACCCCATAGTGAGGCAGGTAAGAATCATGGAGAGAGATGCAAGGGTGGGGGGTTTGGGAATGGGTTGAGATGTCCGTGCCAATGTCCAGGCCTCCTGGAGGAGTCCCGTGCAGGCCGGCCCAGGTGCACATCTTGTGCGGCCTCCCATGCCTGCCCAGGCCCCATGTCCTGCCAATCCTCCCCCTCCCCTGCATCCTCCTTGTCGAACGAGCCCTGGCGTTCATCCTCCTCCTCCAGCATTTCATCCCTCTGATACAAGATGTGGAATGCACAGCAGGCCACCACGATGTGGGAGACCCTCCTCGTGTTCTAATGGACGGCCCCTCCAGAGCGGTGAAGGCACCTGAACTGCATCTTCAGGATGCCGAAGCACTGCTCAATCACGCCCCTGGTCGCTGCATGGGCGACATTATAGCAAGTCTCTGCATCGGTCTGTGGCCTCCGGATAGGTGACAGCCACGGCCGCAGTGTATAACCACTGTCGCAAGGGAGCCAACTCCTCAACCTCCGGTGGTGCACCTTGAAGAGATCAGGAACTGTCGAGTCAGCCAGTACACTGCCCGGGTATCGGGCGCAGCCATGAATGACGTGCATCTTATGATCACACACCAACTGCACGTTCACTGAGTGGAACCCCTTTTGGTTTGTGAAGACCGGCCTGTCATCGGCCGGTGCTCGTAGGGAGACATGCATCCCGTTGATCACTCCCTGGACCTGGGGCATCTCGGCAATGACGGCGAACCAGGCGAACCAGTATGCCAGGCATACTGGTGGGCTCGATCCACATCGAATTTGATATATTGTGCCGACTGGGTATCTAGGGCCTCCAGGATGACACAGATGCACCTGTGCAACGTGGTCTGTGCGATTCTCGACAGGCGTGCACTCGGCACCAGGAAGGATCCCGTGACATAAAGGTTCAGGGCAACCGTCACCTTGATGGCCATCAGGAGCACGCGTCTTCCTCCATATCCCCCCGGTGCCAGGTGTGCCATGATCTAGCAGATATGTTGCACTGTCTCTCTGCTCAGCCGGAGTCTTCAATGGCATGCCCAGTGCAGCAGGTCCTCGAATGACCGGCGCTGCCGGTACACACGGTGCCTCATGTGTCACCTCCTTCCCACCTCCTCCTCCTCCTCAGCCTGTTGGCAGCCGGCTCTCCACCCTCCCCAGCTGCCTCCTGTTCCTCTGGGACAGGCTCCACTGCTACAGGGCCCTCCTTGAGCAGTTCTAGCTTGTACAGCCTCAATGCAACCCCAGGGCTGCAGCGACTAGAATGAAGGCCACCATTCCTGTACTGTGCTGTAATGGTCTATTGTCTATCGTCAATTGTCTGCAGGGAGTGACAGTCAGACATGTTAGCATGGTGCGTACCCCCGTGCCTGGCCAGGTCCACCGGGCTACACGGTGGCCCCTGCCCCCACATGTCTCCCTCCCCCTCTCTCCATCCCCATACCCACCCCGGCCGTTCCCTCTGGCACTCTGCCCTTCGCACCCCTGGCCCCGTTGTTGCCCATCACTGCGGGGGCCTCGGGACCTTGGTGGGGTACCGGTGGCTGCTGCCGGGGTACCGGTGGCTGGTCCTACCTATGCCAGTGGTACGCTCTGCAGTGTCTGTCCACCACCCTCCTGCAGAGGCTACTGTGGACGTTGCCCTTGGGTGGGTCGCGTGCTGCCCCGCCAGCGGATGACAGCCGGATGGTGGGGGTGGGAGAGTTGATGAGCTGGATGATGTGGGATGGGGTGCTGGGGTGGGGGCTGGTGTCAGTCTACACAAACATGAGCCACAGAGGGTGGTCAGTGGGCACAGCAAGTTGGCTGCCTTGCAGGCCGTGGCAATGGCGGTCTGTGCCTGGACACCCCGGTCCCGTGGCCGGTCATCCTGACTGCTTCACCCATCGTTGGTCATACCCCATCACCCCCACTGCTCCCCTGGGCTTGGCAGACATCCCATCCATGCCCCAAAGCCAGCCCTGCTATCCCACGGTTGTCCCTCTGCATGTCCTGCCTCCTCTCTCTCCCTCATCAGCCACGGCACCTGTTTTCCGATTTTTAAAAACACGTGAGAATCTCGCTATTGGTAGTTCCTCCCCGGCGGAGGTGGAACATCGTGGAGGTCCCTGAAAATACTGGGTCAGGCCCACTAATGATATGAGAACGACGTTTATTGTACATGCGGATGTAGAATGCATTAGCCTCACTGTCGAGTCACCGGACGTTGGAAGTCTGGCGTGCATCCAACGCCCGCCAAGATTTTGGCATCATGACCAATTCTCCGCCAATCATGTTTCGCGATTCCGGAGTCGGCTGACGGAGAATCCTGCCCAATTTATCCATAGAACAATAACTGGAGAAAGAGACACAGCAGCTCCTACCATCACAGCCACACCCAGCTGCAGAAACAGTCTCCCAAAAACAAGTTATTGTAAAACAGTTAGCCGGTTAAGATCCGTCACTCAAACCAAGAAGAGTTTGCCTTTGCTGAAACTGAAGACAGTTTTTCCAAACGTGGCCAGAAACCTGCATGATAATTGTCTGCTGGATTTAGCTCAAAGAGTTATATTATAATATTGGATGTTTTTGGGGAACAAAAGAGTGTGCCAGATTTTGGGAAATGTAGGTCGTTGGGAACCAAGGGGTAAATTCATAACTGTGTGTGTATAGCCATCAGTGTAGTTCAGTGCACTTTGTAGTGTATTAGTCCTTCTTGCAGTGTGTCTTTTATTCTTTCAAATCAATATATATTATTTACTAACTGATCATCAACTGAACTATTCCTCCCTGGTTCGCACATCTTTTCTCACAGTGCAACAAGTTGAAAATCTATTCCACTAAGAAACCAAGGTTCCAAGTCACCTTTCTGGGTTTTGGGATTCCATTGCATTTAAAATCAGTAGGGTTCTTATCACCTTGCTAATCTTTCCATTTCCACGTCAATTTTGTCATTTCAATTTCCTTTTGAAAGGCTCGCTCTCTTTCTTTTTCCCCTCTTTCTTTCTCTTTCCTTTTGCTTTCCCTGCATGTCTAGTTCATTTCTATTTCTTTTTCCTTTTCTTCTACCCTGCATCTCTAACTGTTTCATTTGTAATTGAATCTTAGCTAATTAAAATTCCTCACTTTTCGAAATATTTGGTCGATTGGAGAACCGTTGCAATTTAAAATGTCTTTCTACCCTTTCAGCTTTCCTGATTCTGCAGGTAATCCCAACTCCAATTTACCTGCCAATTCAGTTAACTGACTCTTTGGTTACTTTCTGCAAACCAGTCAAAGTTACATCTTCCATCTTTTGAAAAGTTTTAACAATTTTCAATGCCATTTTGGATTATAACCTATACAACATACATCATAGTAAGAAGTCTTACAACACCAGGTTAAAGTCCAACAGGTTTGTTTCAAACACTAGCTTTCGGAGCACTGCTCCTTCCTCAGGTGAATGGGATTTGGGAGCAGTGCTCCGAAAGCTAGTGTTTGAAACAAACCTGTTTGATCTTTAACCTGGTGTTGTAAGACTTCTTACTGTGCTCACCCCAGTCCAACGCCAGCATCTCCACATCAGGACATACATCACAGTAACTCCAATTCCTTTGATTGGTCCCTAAGTGCTCCACTTGCCCTTTTAAGGCTTGACCGATCCCACCATTTAAGAATAAATCCGAGGGGCGGCACGTGGAGCAGTGGTTAGCACTGGGACTCCGCCGCTGAGAACCCGGGTTCGAATCCCAGCCATGGGTCACTGTCCTTGTGCAGTTTGCATTCTCCCCGTGTTTGCGTGGGTTTCACCCCCACAACCCAAAGATGTGCAGGTTAGGTGGATTGACCCCGCTAAATTGCCCCTTAATTGGAAAAAAAAATAATTGGGTACTCTAAATTTTAAACAATAAAAATGAATAAATCCGAAACCAAGTTTCACGATTCAGCATCCAGTAATTTGCTTTCCACATTTCAAAACATTCCCAACGAATTATCACTAATCAGCATCTAATAAGTCTTTCTCCAAGTTTTGAAATCCCGGACAAGCCACCATTGTTTTTTTACGATCCCAGTCAGTGTTATAATTGTATGAGAAGATGCCAGAACAGAGCCCTGGTTCTAAAGATCGAGGGCAAGATTCTCTATCCCGCCAGCCCTATTTACCTATGCGGTGCGCACCCGCCGGCAGCGGGATCCTCCATTCCCGCAGCCGGCCAATGGGGTTTCCCATTGTGGGTCACCCCCACGCCATTGGGAAACATGTGGGTGTGGATGTACTGCCGGTGGGGTGGAGGATCCCACCGATGGAGAATCCCGCAGCGTAACTTGTACTTCATAAAATGTGGAGGAACAGAATGACAGGACCGCTAATTCATTTTAACAACAAGGAAAAAACATTCATTAAATAGTAAAAAATTGGATCATGATGCAATACTCCTTTACTCCCCCTCATTTTAACAATTACACACAAAATTTAAAGATTAACATGGATTACAAAGTACAATTTAAGCTACAATGGTCTCATTAACACACAAGGTGCCTTTTAAGCACATAAGAGACTGTGGTAAAACACACTCCTCTCTGACCTAAATGTGGATTTCTCCACAAAATCCCCTCCCCCACAGATGGGGCGTCATTCTCCGACTCCCCAGAGGGTCGGAGAATGGCCGTTGGCCGCCGTGAATCCCGCCCCCGCCGGTTGCCGAAGTCTCCGAAGGGAGAAAAGTCGGCGGGGCGTTAATGGCGCCGCTGACGTCGGAGAATGGCACGGGTCTGCGCAAGGCAGCCGATTTTCGGCCTGCCGATATTCTCCCTTCCGGATGGGCCGAAGTCCCGTCGACGTGATGATCGTTCACGTCGACGTAAATCAAACCTCCTTTTCATCGGCGTGACCCTGTGCTCCAGGTTCACGCCGACCATCGTGGAGGTGAGTGACGGCCTGGGGGGTTTGCCGCTGGGCAGGCGATGGCGTGGCCGCAGTCTGAATGTGTGGGGAGAGGTGTGTCTCGGGTTGTGTGTGTGTGTGTGTGTGTGCGGCGGGGGGGGGGTTGGTTAGAGTGGGCTGGGCTCCGGGGAGTGCCGGGAGGGGGGTCCGTGCTGGGGAGGAGGATGGGGGGTCCGTGCCGGGGAGGAGGATGGGGGGTCCGTGCCGGGGAGGAGGTTGGGGGGGTCCGTGCCGGGGAGGAGGTTGGGGGGGTCCGTGCCGGGGAGGGGGATGGGGGGTTCGTGCCGGGGAAGAGGTTGGGGGGGTCCGTGCCGGGGAGGAGGTTGGGGTCCATGCCGGGGAGGAGGTTGGGGTCCGTGCAGGGGAGGGGGATGGGGGGTCCGTGCCGGGGAGGAGGTTGGGGTCCGTGCCGGGGAGGAGGTTGGGGTCCGTGCCGGGGAGGGGGATGGGGGGGTCCGTGCCGGGGAGGAGGTTGGGGGGGGTCCGTGCCGGGGAGGGGGATGGGGGGGTCCGTGCCGGGGAGGGGGATGGGGCGGTCCGTGCCGGGGAGGGGGATGGGGGTCCGTGCCGGGGAGGAGGATGGGGGGTCCGTGCCGGGGAGGAGGTTGGGGGGGGCCGTGCCGGGGAGGAGGTTGGGGGGGTCCGTGCCGGGGAGGGGGATGGGGGGTCCGTGCCGGGGAGGAGGTTGGGGGTGTCCGTGCCGGGGAGGGGGATGGGGGGTCCGTGCCGGGGAGGGGGATGGGGGGGTCCATGCCGGGGAGGGTGATGGGGGATCCGTGCCGGGGAGGACGTTGGGGGGGGGGTCCGTGCCGGAGAGGGGGATGGGGGGGTCTGTGCCGGGGAGGGGGATGGGGGGGTCCATGCCGGGGAGGGGGATGGGGGTCCGTGCCGGGGAGGAGGTTGGGGTCCGTGCCGGGGAGAGGGATGGGGGGTCCGTGCCGGGGAGGGGGATGGGGGGTCCGTGCCGGGGAGGAGGTTGGGGTCCGTGCCGGGGAGGAGGTTGGGGTCCGTGCCGGGGAGGGGGATGGGGGGGTCCGTGCCGGGGAGGGAGATGGGGGGCCCGTGCAGGGGAGGAGGTTGGGGTCCGTGCCGGGGAGGGGGATGCGAGGGCAAGTGAGTTGGTCCACATGGCCAGGTGCCAGCCTCCAACAGTTGGACCCATGCGGTCTATGCCACCTGGCTGGGGGGAGGAGGGGATATGGCCAATATGGCCAATGATGACATGTCGTCGTTCCCCTCCCCCCCACCAGGCCGTCATGTTTTCCGATCATCCAGCGATGTTGGCCGCCTTGGCGGCAGCCGCTAATGTCTATGTTGCCCTGGATGAGGAGGAGGAGGAGGAGGAGGAGGAGGAGCGTGCCAGAGAGGTGGAGCAGGCTGCCACAGAGGGACAGGCGGCAGCCGCCCAGGCTGGAGGGACACCTGACCGACAGGACGAGGAGGGGAGGAGGACGTCGCGGCCCCACGGCAACGGAGGCAGCCGAGGGCGCCCCGTGTGTACCGGCCCCGGCAGTCATACCAGGACCTCACGGACCGGGAATGCAGGAGGAGAATCCGGATGAGGCGGGAAACCGTGGCACACATCTGCCACCTGCTGGCACACCTGTCACCGCGTGGCACTGGCGGGGGACACCCTCGCCCCGTGTCCGTCAAGGTTACGGTGGCCCTGAACTTTTATGCAACGGGGTCATTCCAGGCACTGAGTGGGGACCTGTCCGGCATATCGCAGACATCGGTGCATCGGTGCATCGGGGCAGTGACAGATGCCCTATATGCCATGGCGCACCACTACATCCGCTTCCCTGTGGACCGGGCCAGCCAAGGTGCCCGGGCCGTGGGCTTCTCTGCCGTGGCCGGGTTCCCCATGGTCCAGGGCGCGATTGATGGGATGCACGTCGCCATGCAGCCACCTGCAGATAACAGGGCCGTGTTCACCAATTGGAAGGGGACCTATTCGATGAACGTACAGGTGGTCTGCGACCACCGCATGATGATCCTGCAAGTCTGCGCCCGTTACCCAGGCAGTATATACGACTCATACGTGTTGTCGCGGTCATCCATCCCCAGCATGTACGAGGGACGCCATCCCCGGCTGAGGGGCTGGTTGCTGGGCGACAGGGGCTACCCATTGCGATCGTGGCTGATGACGCCTATACGGAGGCCACGCAATGAGGCGGCGAACCGCTACAATGATGCCCATGTAGCAACAAGGGGAGTGATAGAGAGGTGCTTTGGCGTGCTGAAGATGCGTTTCAGGTGCCTGGACCTCTCTGGGGGCGCCCTCCAGTATCGGTCAGATAGGGTCGGCCGCATCATTGTGGTGTGCTGCGTCCTGCACAACATAGCCCAGCAGAGGGGCGATGTGCCGCAGGCAGAGGAGGGCGGAGTGGAGGAGCAGCAGGAAGAGGCCCAGTCCTCCCCAGATGAGGGGGATGGGGGCAATGGTCAGGGGAGACGGGCTAGACACAGGCGGGTGGCTGTCCACCGTTACCGACTGACCCAGCAGGCACGTGACAGACTGATAGCCGCCCGCTTCACTGACTAGATGGGCGTGGGAATCGGGTAGTATGGCCACAGACTGCACACCATGGCAACAGCCGACCACCCACACACCCCACCCATCCACCCACCCAGCACCCTTACCCCCCTCCCCAACCCCAGCCACCCCACCCGCATGCACACCACCTCCCCCCATTGCCGATCCACCTGCGGCACAACGGGCCGGGCTCACACAGTTGCGGGTGGACGCGTGTCTATTGCAGGCCATGGAGGATGATGACAACCCGCCCTGCGGTGAGCTCCTGGCTCCACATCGTTGGACTATGTCTGACCCATGGCCACAGTACCACCATCCACCCGGACCATCCCTGAATGCGGCTGTGACACTGCAGCGCACGATCCCGTCCTCTGCCCGGGGGATGTTGATGGGGGCAGACTCACCTGGGGCTGAGGTAAGACCACCCCTCACACACACACTTGCGCTCAACATACATGACACCCCGCACGCTTTGGACAGAGCACAAAGGCAGCTTCTGTAGGTGTAACATTGACTTTAATAACCAAACGAGTTCATGCACGTGCCCTAGCCCCTAAAACTCATCTGTGCCCTGCACCCGTGCCAACTTACTCAGTGTCTAATTGTTTGGCCTTACGGGCCCTTTGGCTACGTCTATGTGGTTCCCCAGACGGTACAGCAGAACTGGAGGTGGACTCCTGTGATTCCTGCCCTCTGACACTTTGGCTGCCGTGTTCTGGGGCGTCCTGGCTCCAGGCTGCGGCCCGGGCAACTGGGATGGCGAGCTGCCAGCCTGTCCTGCCCATTGCCCACCCGATGCACCTGGGACGGAAGGGAGGGAGTCCGAGGTGTCGCGGTGTTCCCAGACCTCCCCTACAGGGGCACCCGGGACGGACCACACCACCTCCTCCTCCCTCGGGGTGCCCGATGGCCCCCAGGCCTCTACGTGGGTGGGGGATGCGAACGGACTGGCCATCCGACGTCCCCCCGGCATCTGGCGCTGCCAGTCCTGGAGGCCCGTGCTGGTATCGACAGGGGTCTGCAGGTTTGCTGCCATGGAGCCCAGGGGGTTGGCAAACCCTGTCTGTGACAGTGCGACGCCGGCTCGCACATGGCCACTGGCGCCGATGCCCTCAGTGATGGCCTGCAGAGACTGGGCCA
Source organism: Scyliorhinus torazame (assembly GCF_047496885.1). NCBI lineage: Eukaryota > Metazoa > Chordata > Chondrichthyes > Carcharhiniformes > Scyliorhinidae > Scyliorhinus > Scyliorhinus torazame. The sequence goes on from NW_027308250.1 coordinate 140,751, forward strand.
TGGCCTGCAGAGACTGGGCCATGGCCTGCTGAGACTGAGCTATGGCCTGCTGAGACTGGGCTATGGTGTTGAGCGCCTCTGCCATCTGGCGCTGGCACTGGCTCATGGCCTCCTGTGAGAGGGCAGCCATGTCCTGGGCCACAGACGTCGCCTGCACGGAAAGCCCCAGGCCTCGCAAACCGTTCCCCATGTCTGACACCGTCGCACCCATTGCCTCCACCGCGGACGCTACCCGTGCGGTGTCGGCCTGGGTGGCATGTATGACCGGCACCACTTCCAGCTCCTGGACGCGGGTGGACTCCTCCACCTGCGACTGCAGCCGCCGCAAGCCGGCCGTCACCCTCTTCGCTCGTCTCCGGGTCGGTGGTTGCATCGGATCTGTGTGTGGGTGTGGTAACTCCAGGAACCCGGGATCCATCTGGGCGGCAGATGTTCGCTTGGGCTGGGCTGCCCTCCGACCGCCCGGCCCCTCTGCTGCTCCTACCTCCACCTGCTGTACCGGGACGGCTGTGTTGTGAGCACCAGTGAGTGTACCAGACGCCTCATCACTAAAGTGCCCAACCGAGGTGAGTGTTTCTGCGATGGTGGAGGGTGTTGGTGACAGCAGTGGCGTTGTGTCGTGCTCTTCGTCCCACTCTGAGTCCATGGCACTTTGGGGTGGGGGTTCGTCTCCACCCATCGACTCTGAGTCACTGTCCGGTATTTCGTCTTCCTGGGTAGTGCTGTCCCGGGTAGGGGTGTCCTGGGCAGTGCTGTCCCGGGTAGTGATGTCCTGGGTAGTGGTGTCCTGGGTAGTGGTGTCCTGGGTAGTTGTGTCCTGGGTAGTGGTGTCCTGGGTAGTGGTGTCCTGGGTAGTGGTGTCCTGGCTCGGATGTGACGGGGGCCTGTGGCTGCCCCCCTCGTCGCTGGGTGGTCGCTCCCGCACGTGACGGGGGTGTCGTCTCCCTGTTGCTCCAGGTCTCTCCGTCTCCCGTGGTGTGCGAGGGGCATCCTGCGGGCGTCGCATGCTGGAGGGTCTGGGTCTCTCTGTCTCCCGTGGCGTCCGAGGGGCATCCTGCGGGCGTCGCATGCTGGAGGGTTCGGGTCTCTCTGTCTCCCGTGGCCTCCGAGGGGCATCCTGCGGGCGTCGCATGCTGGAGGGTCCGGGTCTCTCTGTCTCCCGTGGCCTCCGAGGGGTATCCTGCGGGCGTCGCATGCTGGAGGGTCCGGGTCTCTCCGTCTCCCGTGGCCTCCGAGGGGCATCCTGCGGGCGGTCTGCATCTGTGGGGATGGGTGCCTGGACGTTTGGTCCTGCTATACACAATGAAGCATTCATGGTTAGACACGCAGGCAGTGATCAGGTGATATGGGGGAGGGGGATATAAGGGAGGGGGGATATGTGGACGGGCTGTCGGTGGCTCACTTGCTAGTACGCCCCCGACCTCTGCATCAGCTACCTCCCGGTCCTCAGGTCCGCCAGCCAGTTCCAGGGCCCTTTCCTCGTGTTCGGTCAGTGGCCTCTCATCAGCGGGGCCTCCTCCAGTCCTCACATGCTCCCTATTGTTGTGTGCGCGCTTCTCCTGTGGGGGTGGGGTGGGTGGGGGTGGTGGCAGGGGTAAAAGGCAACATTGTTAGGCAGGTATATGAATGCACGCCATCGGTTGCGCGTGCATTGCAGAGGTTAAGGTTAGGACTAGATTCACTTGGGGATATGGGGGAGGGGGGATATGGGGAGGGGGGATATGGGGAGGCGGGATATGGGGGAGGGGGGATATGGGGGAGGGGGGATATGGGAGAGTGGGGATATGGGGGAGGGGGAATATGGGGGAGGGGGGATATGGGGGATATGGGGGAGGGGGGATATGGGGGAGGGGGGATATGGGGGAGTGGGGATATGGGGGAGGGGAGATATGGGGGAGGGGGGATATGGGGGAGGGGGATATGGGGGAGGGGGGGATATGGGGGAGGGGGATATGAGGGAGGGGGGAAATGGGGGAGGGGGGATATGGGGAGGGGGAATATGGGGGTGGGGGGATATGGGGAGGCTCACCCTGCCTGCTCTGACGAGGTCGTTCACCTTCTTGTGGCACTGGGTGCCTGTCCGTGGTGTCAGGGCCAAAGCGGTGACGGCCTCTGCCACTTCCCTCCACAGACGCCGCCTGTGGCGTGGGGCAACTCTGCGGCCGTGCCCGGGATACAGGGCATCCCTCCTCTGCTCCACTGCGTCCAGGAGCGCCTCCACATCCCGTGACTCGAACCTCGGGCTGAGCGGCAGCCAGCCATCCAGTCGGGTGTTGCGGTCGGGTGTTCCGGTCGGGTGGGGGGTAGCAGCGCGGCCTTATGAGCCGTCACGCCGTGCGGCGCGTATGATGCTGCACGGCGTGAACCACTGCGCAAGTGCGGATCCCGTTACATCGCTGCTAGCCCATTTCGGGCCGGAGACTTTCAACCATTTTTCCGACGTGACGCAAGTCAGATTTCCGCCGTTTTTTGCGCCGATCAGCGGACTTTGCGCCGATAACGGAGAATTTCGCCCATGATTCTTATACTGAGTC